>NW_019474097.1:0-1781 GCF_002814215.2 Seriola lalandi dorsalis | reverse complement strand
TCCAAGACAAAACTTATACAGTTATTCTGCCTTTTGTCATTTTTCTTTTTCTCTCTGGTGTATTTCAAGTCCAGTTTTACATGTCTCCATGAAGATCCGATCTTTGACCAGGAACCTATTTTTCAGTTTTGTACACACCAACATCTGTAACTGTGCTGCTTACGTCAAAGTAACACAATAAAACCCTAAACTATTGCTAATGCAGTGCAATCATGAAACCTTTATCTGACTGCAGCGAGAAGAAGAGGAATTCAACAACATAATTTTGACTTAGTGTAATAGAACGTGTTAATTTCACCATTGCATATTATTGAAGTATATTTAGAATTAGCCAAAGTGATCTGAGTGATAGTGATAGCACACTCGGTGGAGAGAGAATGCTGCATGTGGTCAGTAACTGGGGCCTTTCAACAAATGAGCACAGTTTCTTAAAATGCTGACCTCCCCTGTAGATAATAGAGTGGTGGAGGGTCAAGCTGCGGAGGTCAGGGTGACAATATGAGTAAAATATTCAAATTTAACAAAACCTGACCTTTTCTTACAAAGTTGCTTAAGCTATGAATACAGTTAAAATGTTGCATTCTATTTCATGATATCGGTGTCTAAGTCAGTGTCATCTCTACACACTTGTCCACAAGATGTGCTGTACATTTTAGGGTTTGCGCTTGTTGCTCTAACTCTTTTGAGACTGCTGTGTTGCTCTGACAGTGCTGTTCCTGGACTCTGGGAAACTGCCACTGTACAGAACAGCCTGTTCCCAGGTGCAGTCATATCAAGGCTTGCACAGGACAGCAATGTTTGAACACCCTAATCCTCAGCCTTCATTCTTCCCAAACTTCAATAGCTGCCGCTGTTGCCACTTCCCCCACAACAACTGCCCCTGTAATGTTTTGCACACAAACCCAAAGAGGGCCCGGGCTGCAAGAGGCATTCGTTAGACCTTCAAAGGGAAGCCGAACCTGCCTGATGATAAAACACTGTTTTGACCCATCTCTTTGAAGAGTGTTACAATACGTGAACTGTACCGAAAACATTAGCGCACATGCGCTGCACAAACTCACTCATCCACGCACACGCACACACTCACACTCACACTCACATGGGCATACATACATCAAATGACATAGGGAAAAGATGGATATCAGGAGCGAGTACAGTCGTTTTTGCAGCAGCCTGCAGATCAATCCAAAAAAAGAAAGGGCAGTGTTCTCGCCCTATCAGTATAACAGAGTCTGTTGACCTTTTTAAATGAGTGAAAGATACGCTAAGGTAAAGTAAACAGTGGTTTGTTTGCAGCATCATGGCAAGCCGTATTGATCCCTCTTCTCAGAAAAGGTCATGCACTTGAGAGGTGATTGTTATTAGATAAGCAAAAAAAAACAGACAGTGAACTTTTCAGTTTCGTGGGTGCAAAGTCGGACAGTGGCATTTAATTGTATTAACGCCGTATTATTTCAGCACTGGAAGTTTGTTTTCATTTGATGCACGTTGTTGTGTTTATGTGCAGCGCTTTCACTCAGCTTTGGCTGGATATCTGAGCTGAATCAGCAGTACGGTTGTGTGGCGGGTCATTAGCTAACGAGGCCCAATCTAATGTCTGTTAAATAGCTAATAAGTGCAGTCTGAGGGAAGGGCGCCAGAAAGCAATAGATGTTCTTTCAGCAGTCCCCATGTGATCTACAATGCTTTATAGTCCTCTTGGTGATCAGGTTAGGCTTTCACAGTTAATTTAGTCGGTAATTTGGAACTATATCTATCATTGTCCCCATATTGTTTTTTTT
>NW_019474096.1:0-1781 GCF_002814215.2 Seriola lalandi dorsalis | reverse complement strand
AACCGCTCTACCTCCTGAGCCACAGCTGCCACTGTAATATCTAGCAGTTATAAACTCACAGGTACATGACAGTATACAGGACTGGTGTTGTTAGGTAAATTTAGTTTGATGTATTGGCAAACTGATATGCCAGCCTTAACCAGTTACACAAACACACACAGGAAGACTGCCAGAACAGTGGGCCAAGAGTTAGACAGCTTTACACAAGATACATCCAGACTCCCACCTTCACACCTCATGGCCATTTATGTTCTGTTTGTTTCTGTCTGATCATCTATAGATTTACAGCAGACCACCTGTGAGGCTCACAAACCAAGCAGGCCAACCACACACACACACACACATACACAGACAAAATAGAACCAGCTGGGAGACAGCAGAGATCCAGTAAAGGAAGGCAATGATTGATGTCTAAACACAGGAACAAATGAAACCAATCAAAACTAATCAGAAACGGCAGCTCAATACAGCGGAGGCTGGGCAAGCATAAGGAATATGTCCGCAGGTTGACAAGGATGCAGCTACATCCTCCGATTACAATAGCTGACTGACATACTGTATACAATCTGTTTCACTGTTAGTCTCAGCTCAGTGTACAAATGTTTACCTTGAGCAGCCTGTGATGAACAATGAGTTTCATGGGAAAGAGATGAACAATGTTTTACTGACATTGAAAACATTCACTGGAAATACTCAAGACAGTGTTTTGGCTGGAGCTTGTGCAGGAGCAGCCAGACCGATCTTCGTTTTGTCCACACAGTGCAAAACACAGCAGGCATGTCCAAACTGCAACATGTGGATACTGACCACTGATGTTTTCAGAGATAATATCATCTTTAGAGTATCATGTCTATGCACTTTGGTCACTGGCCAAAAATAAATGCAATAAATGGCCTTAATATTAAATGTTGTATTATACTGTCGCAATACCTCAGAGGAAGTAATTAAGGGATTATGTGGTAGCAGTGGAGAGGAAACACTGTCAAGGGACTTAAAGCTTTTATAAGAGCTTTTCTATTATACCATAAAGTAAGTCTAATTTAGTATAAGGTCTATCTCAGAAGTCCTATTTAAAGTGGTTATAATCAATATTCTAATAAAAAAACAGTGTATGAAATGAAAAGCCAAATATAGTGATGAGCTTACAGAAAATTCTCAGCTCAAATCTTTAGCTCTCCTCGCCTATATGAAGCTTTTTGTTCACTTTCAGTTCATTATTTACCTGTCCCCACAACGTCACTGTATTGGTTCATCGTCGCTGTTCCCACAGTGTTAAGTTTTCTGTTGCCCCCAAGTGGCCCAAAAAAATCTACTAATGAAGTACAATTTTAAGGTGCACAGCAAACAGAGTAAACTATACAGTATGTACTGTATACTGTATTTTTTTCTAATTTTTTAAAAGAATGAAAAAGAGTAGAAAATATGCAACAGCAGGTAATATGGGACCTTTAAGTGTTACCAGAGCTACATTATATATGGGTGTATACTTTCCTCTGGAAATCTGCGGTTGGCTGTATCCTGTGGAGCTGGAGGTGTTGTTAAGACATGATTTAAGCAGGACCAGTGAATTGAAGCAGTATGAATCTTTCAGTATGAAGTCTTTCTCTAAAACTGAAGGTTATTCATTAAGCCTCTTTCATTGTTAGTGAGCTCCAAACATGTTGACGACAGATGTCCTCCGTCTCTGCCTGTTACTGGCATCACAAACTGCTGGTAATAAAATATAGTCACAGTAACTGTACCATTAACTCTGCGGTAAATGTACTCTCTCACACACACAC
>NW_019474095.1:0-1782 GCF_002814215.2 Seriola lalandi dorsalis | reverse complement strand
TGTGTGTGTGTGTGTGAGTGTGTGTGTGTGTCTGCACGGAGAGTGTGTGGCACAGGCTGAGAGAGCACCTAAAAGCTAAAACAAATGGCTAAAGTAACAAAATGGGCACTACTGAGAATGAACAAATGGAGCAGAAGAAACCCTCCTTCCCCTCAAATCAGCAGCATGGCAGCATTCGTCTTTCCCCATAAAACATAAGATGTAAAAAAACATGTACATGCACCTTATACAACAGGAACAACACTCGTATTGCCTACCTCCGCAATCCATAGCCCACAGTTAACGGTCACAGTTTCCTCACAGTTACATTTTGTACAATCTGGATAGAAAGTCAGCCACAGCATCGACAGATAATGAAGTTAAGTCTAAGGCAGCAGGAGAGTAGGAGTTTTCCTTGGTTAAATATACACTTTTATTGACAGAGCATGCAGCTCTGTGCAGTTTATATCTTGTACAGTAGGAAAGGATCTGGAAGGGGGAATTGTTATATTTGCTTTTCGTTGGTGTATCTGTGCATGTTTGTTATTATCCGTTAGTCATTAATAAAATCTTTAAAAAAAAAAGAAAAAAGAAAAAAGGAAATATATTCTATGCATGAGTACAATGGCTGTAATAATAATGCTACAGTTTCAGTGTGCACAGTGAAAAACCAGAACAAAAATCAGTCTGCAGTCTGAAAGTCAAGTGAAACCAAATTCTTTAAGGCTTGGATGTAAAAAGCAATGACATAAATATGCAAGTAATGTATGCAAAATCATTTGCAAAACATTTCTGAATACATACATTTTAATATTCAGCAAAAAGCCATGTTTAGCGTACTCAGTATAGCTCTACTTACAGTAGAGATCCATTTGATTAATGCAAACCTTCCTTTTTCTTTTAGCTAGAGGGTAAAGGGAATAAAGATCAGTATGGAGATGCAAAGCATGAACAATAGCAACCTGAGGTGAGAAATCCTAAGAAGAGCAATTTGAAGCTCTGCTTGCCAGGGTAATTGCATTCTGTTTCCTTATCTCTTCCTGTCTCCATAATTACCTGCTTTCTGTGTCTGACACCTTCCAGTAACACTGCTGTGAGTCACTCTGTCCAATTTCACTCCAATTAATAAGTAGGACAAAATAATCTCATCACTTTGTGAAAAAAAATGGACTGTAATTTTATAGCAGTTAATAATAATTGGACAGGCTGCTATTTACTGTTGTTTTCCAAAGTCAATTGCATTGGGATGGCTTTAAGTAAAACAAAACTTTATGCGCATCACTCAAGGATAAGTGATACAAGTACACTATCGATTCATAGAAAGCTGTCTCTTTCTGGAAATGGAGCAGTGGCACACTTATGACTCAATTATATTAATATCGATTTCTAATAGCAGGCTCAACTGCCTCCAAGATGTTAGGAGCTAAAAAAGAAATTTACACTTCCTTTCCTGCAAGATACTGAGCGTGCACTTAACATTCCTGTTTAACGATAATTAAAACATGACACGAATCCCTCAGCCTTCGGTTTGATCTGCAGCCCATTTATAAATGAGCTCATATCCCAAACCTCGGCAAAATTACTGTGAAAATTTTAAAAGAGCGATTATGCGATTGACACTATATGAATCCTGGGCTCACAGCTGGAACCCTGGTGAGTTTATTTTTATTGGAGTACAATGGGGAAATTTACACAGCTGTACTTACCCTTAATATTATGAAAGTCCACATCTTTGAACCTTGTATCATCACATGGAAATGATGAGGGACCGAACACACACACACACACACACACACACACACA
>NW_019474094.1:0-1783 GCF_002814215.2 Seriola lalandi dorsalis | reverse complement strand
GAGGCTGGCGAAGGCCTTCCTGAACTCGGCGTTGAAGGCGTAAATAATGGGGTTTAGGGAGGAGTTGGTCCAGCCGAACCACACGAAGACGTCGAACGTCGTCTCGCTGACGCACGGTAGACCCGCGTCCCGGTCTGTGGCGGGCCTGTCGCAGAACGGGACCATGCAGTTTAGGATGAAGAAAGGTAACCAGCAACACACAAAGACACCCATTATCACCGACAGAGTTTTGAACACTTTGGTTTCCCGTTTGATCGACGTTTTCAAGGTGTTGTGGTGTTGGCACTCTATTCTGTTGGTCCTGCAGCTTTGCGCGTGCTCTGCCGCTCTCTCCAGGGAGGCGATTCTTCTAATTTGTATTTGTGCAATCCGGTATATGCGGGTGTAAGTCACAATCATAATTGCCACGGGTATATAGAAACTTATCAAAGAGGAGGATATAGCATACTCTCTGCTCAGGCTGGAGTCGCAGTTTTCCTCCATCTGTCGACTTGCGGAAGAGTTGTGCGCCCCAGCAATGTCATCTCCGCTGGCTTTGTGCCAGTTTAGCTGGACCGGTATGAATGAAATGAGCACAGACAACGTCCAAGTGATGCTTATCATAACAAAGGCAACTCGCTGGGTCATTTTCCTCTCGTAGCGGAAGGGGCTCGAGATGGCCCAATATCTATCCACGCTGATGATGCAGAGGTTGAGAATGGATGCAGTGGAGCACATAATGTCAAAAGCGACCCAGACGTTACAGAAAGTGCCAAACGGCCAATACCCCGCCACCTCTGCTACAGCTTTCCATGGCATCACCAAGATGGCCACGAATAAATCCGATAAAGCTAGGGAGACGATGAAAATGTTGGTGACTTTGGTCCGCAGGTGCCGAAAGCGCAGCACCGCGGAGCAAACTAGGATGTTCCCCAGGAGGGTCCATAGGATGAGCAGGGACAGCAGACAGCCCGTCACTGTGCGCACCACCATATCCTTCCTCCCGCCGCTTGTTGCCTCTGTTTCGGTGCTGTTCCACATGATCTCTCCAAGGGGTGCCGGCACAGAGTCAATCCCCTGCACCGATGAGAGATACTTGGCTGGGTTCTCCATGTGGCTGTTCAAGTAAAACTGCAGTCCATTGCTCCGTGCGCGGGGACGGGCGCAGTTATCAGCCACTCACTGCATAGTCCCCATTGACCCGCTCGGTACCCAGCCTGATGTGAAGTGCAAAACAGACGGGAGGAGAGAAGCGAGCGCTTTAAAACAGAGCCGAGCGATGTACCAGGTGCGCTGAGGGGCTGAAACGCAGCAGGCAGTGGCGAGCGCATGTTGCAGCCTGGCCGGTCCGGTAGTCTGACCTGGCAACGTCTGTGAATCTCTCAGTCCAAGATATCCTGAGCGCGGTGTGGGTGAGGAGGGAGTCCCTACAGCATAACACGCACTAACCTACCCAGGGCTGGGCGCATACTCCCTCACGCTTCCTTTGTGCGTTGTGTTACGCACAACAGTGCACTGTTGGAGGATAGGGGTGTGAGGAAGCCCTGAACATTTTTGAAGATTTTTTTGTTGGTGGAAACTCCAAATAGCGTAATTAAAAACTCCAATTCAGAGCTTTCTTCCAATTGTGGATTGTCTATCCTCTGGTGCGCATCACACAATACTGCAGTGACAATATGATGTGCAGGATTAAATTGTATGTGGACTATATGAAAAACATTTATCAACAGCCACCTCCTGTATTTAAAATATAATTAATGTATTGTATTCAGGTTGCAGACACAACCAGCCAGTTCACATATAG
>NW_019474093.1:0-1784 GCF_002814215.2 Seriola lalandi dorsalis | reverse complement strand
TTATAGCATTATATTTATTTAGCATAAGATGTGGTTTATTTGCAGAGGAATTAAATGATGATCCTCTACAGCCCACTCAGAACCCATATGTTGCATGTCTCTGCTGTAAACCGCATATTTACAGTAGGTGACTTCTACAGACTGTTTCTGTGTGTTTCTCTGTAAACACTAACAAAATGCATTAAAGTAATTGATTGTTGAAAAACAGACAAAAACTGTTATCATGTTTCCCTGGCGACGGCAAGTGTTATCTGGGTTCTGTTGATGAATTGAAGCAAAACACCCTGTAATTCATATCAACTCTATTATATTTTTCAGCTCAAAGAGGAAAAATCAATTGAAACAAGCTCTTATGCATGGATAGATGCTAGTTTTGATCAATACTATTTTCACAGGGATAGTGCCTTTGAGTTTGATTGAGGCCTGGTTATACAAAGCTAGCCAGTGGTGCACAGGACTAATACGAAAATGTAGATATTCAGAGGGTAACAGTCGCTATTTGGGCACATCTTTTATCACATTCACCTGAGTTTTATTGATCAATATAGAATGATGTGATTGAGTGAGGGTGTAGGTCAAAAAATAGGTCAAGGTCAGTCAACAGCACAAAGCCTAATCCTGTCCATCTTTTGTATTCCATCAGGCGTCACTGGTATTCCACTGGGAACATCTGTGCCCTCAGCATATGGAAACCAAGGGCCCTTAGTTCAATTATACAAGCCCATTGAGCTTCAGAATATTGACATATCTCGGTTTTCTGAAAATGTCATGGATAATGATCAACCAGTTCACCAGAAAATGCTTTCATAGAAACCAAGATCTGGAGGCAAGATGTGGAGTGCATTGAATTTCTGGACTGTAGCTATAAGGTCAGGATTTACCTGCTTTGATAAGCATGAGAGCTGCTGTCCACTCAAAGGCAAAGGGTTCACAAAGATAATGTATGTAATATTGTAAATCAGGTGTCAGGTATGCAAAGGTTACATAAGAGATCTAGTTATGTTCAGTGATCTCCCAATAATTTCTATTATCACTGGCGAATTGCACAGAGTACGACTTTACCATTAGATCCGACAAACTGTAAATCTTCAGAAATATATTTCAGCTCAGCGGCCGCACCAAGATGTCTAATTATTGACTACCGTAAGGAGGAGGAAGTTGCTATATATTCTGATTTAATTAAGAGTTTTCAATCTTAAAAATATGACTGACCACAAAACAGCTTCAAGCTGCTCAGCTGCTCCGGCACAAAATGTGTGCCCACAGTAAGAATCTAATGGTTAGACTTACATCTGCGTAGTTAGTTGAATTCACAGTGCACGTAGCCATAACCGAACTGTAGGTGAAGACATTTTACTCAGGGTCTCGGTTACATCTTTGATGGAGAGAGGATGCAGCTTTTTAGTAGTTTTATTTTACGTAACTGACATTGGGAATCCCATGTGCTGATGTTGCTCTCTCCATGTTTTGCACGTCTGTTAACATGCTGCGAGTGTCTGAGGCGAAGTACTAAACACAATGGATGCAATGCATGGTATGTGTAAAATCCGCCAACAATTTCCAGAACCTGCAAACTTCACATCTAACAGAAAGTGGCCAGTTCTTCTTCTGCGTTCTGTTTTTTGGTGGCTGTCTCTCTGCCTTTATGCTTCAATTCTCACTCTTTCTCTATTCAACAACAGCTACACACAGAATCTTAATTGATCTAATCTGGTTACTGCTTGCTATTTTCAACAGTTCCATTAGAAAAACCCCAGCAACCCCCCAGCAACCCACCCACCCCC
>NW_019474092.1:0-1784 GCF_002814215.2 Seriola lalandi dorsalis | reverse complement strand
TTCCCAGTGAACATCCAAAGTGAACATGTGTCAGATAGAGTGAAGAAAAACATCATCAAGGCAGCGTTATGATGCTCCTGGTGTATCTTGTAAAACCAGCGTAGTTGCATATGAATGCAGTTCGCAGGAGATAAGGTCGGACTGTTACGCTCTCTTGGGAGACATTTTTATCTATCTCTCTCACAGCTGTTCTGATTTTACAGAGGCTGTCGGTAGGTAGACTGGAGGCACTGTAGGGTTTATCAAATCAATCAGTCACTGCTGCAGAAGTCCTCGTCCTCATCTGCCTCAACCAGCTGCCACCAAATGTAAAATTACAACACAGACATGGCACATCTCAGCTGTGGTCTGCTTTGTTTACACATAATATAAGCCTACTGATGTTTCTAAATTAATTTGGTAATGATTTATTCACGTTAAAGCTCTACATATAGCACAGTTAATTAAAGAAACAATAAGAGTCAAAATTATGATAGATGAGGGCACAGGCCTGGTACTCAGTGCTGCAGTACATGTGTAGCTAAATGCTGCTGGGTTTACAAGGCGGATACTCAAGGGACAAATTGGAAGAAAGTCATGTGACCAAAAGAGCAGCAGAAGACTTCATGTTGTTACCAACTCAGAAGGTTGGAAAGCAATGAACTGCTTTAGAAATCTGGTGTCGGTATTTTAGTAGGTTTTATAGAGAAAATGTTACATTTATACAGTTAAAAAGTCATTTTACATATTGAAATTGTCAATTTCTGTATATTACATCATCATTTTTACAGTGATCCAATGCTGGCACTGAGCCTCACTCACTATCAATGCAAGCACACAATTCATCATGTATCCATAATAAAGGGACTCTCAACTGAAATCCTATCAAACACTCCAGCTGCAGGCCTGAAAGTTTACTGCGAAAGGTTTCTACTTTTCATCAACATGCTGTAGTCAGGTTGGATTCACAGGAGATACCATAGTTTCCAATGGAGACCCAGGGTCACGGCAAAGAACTATCAAGATGACGACTGGAATTTTTCAAGCCACATTTCCATTCCAATTTTCACTTGTCCATTTAAACCTGCTCAGTCGGGTGCTGACACTTACACTTTCACTAAAATAAGTTCAATCCAATTACATTTCAAGTTGGGGTTGAGATTGACTTAACAGACACTCAAGTTACTCTCAAGTACAAGATTACAGTGACCTTTGTGTGTCAACACCTTCAGAATTATATATAAAGAGAATAACCCCAGACTGCAGTTCTGAAAGACAAGTTATGAGGGCAACAGAGTTTGGAAAATGGTTTACATGAAATGCAGTGCTGCATCTTCTGTTTACTGTAGCTTGATTTTGAGGAGTTTGAGGACATTGAAGAGAGGGAGGAGGGGCAAATGGAAGAGGAAGGTGTGATGCCTGAGACGTCAACAATTGACAACGATCAAATGTCCCAGATGTCTCTCTCTCTCTTCGGCTTGAGCCTGTAGAAAGGGAAACTTCTTCAACCAAATCAGCATCAGCAAAACAAAGGCAAAGTCATCTGAGCCATTAATATTGAGTTGGCAAAATGAAAGCTTTGTTAAAGCAGGTTCATTCTACTCTGTCTTCTACAATCTAATGGCAGTGAGAAGGTATTTGGGCATCAAGTGGCGAATGAAGAAAGAAACCCAAAAGATCAAGTACAGCTAAGAGTTAGGAGAAAGGTATCTGCTCCATGATGCCCTAGAGGCAGAACAGGTAACATGCAGCCCTCACTCAGTACCGTAACATTACACTACTGTGCCACATCCACCACATCAAAC
>NW_019474091.1:0-1784 GCF_002814215.2 Seriola lalandi dorsalis | reverse complement strand
GTTGGGGGTGGGGGTGTGTGTGAGGTTATTGAAGGATGGAGGTGACTCATCTTCTTTTTGTCTCATAGCAGGATCTTGACCCCTCCCTGTGGAGACTGGGCACCCTGGGTGACCCCTCTTGGAGGAGCTGGTCCAAACTCTAAGCGCTTCACTAAACTGAAAGACAAGACGTAGTGCATACACTCATGAACAAACCTTAAATTATCAAGTCCAAATGCTTATTGTTCCCAATATTTGTTGACTCGTACAGTCAAGTGGCCTGAGATGACTCAGTTCATATTCTGGCATTACTAGTATGCAGATTTTGTAGTTTATGTCATGAAATCAACATCCACCACACTGCTGGATCGTGGATACAGAGGAACTGAACAACTGGATTTGGTTATTTATGTAAACATTTAACATTTCTTAATTGTTTATTCAAAGATTCCTGTATTTTTCAACCAGGGTCTTATTCTCATAATTTGTTTTACAGAATTACATCTTATGAGCAAACATGCACAATTGTACCTATGGTTAAGCACAAAATACAAGTTAGATATTCCTTAACGAGAAAAACTAACTTCTATGTAGTTATTGATAGAACAACATAAACATTAGTTTCTCCAGTGGCCACACTTTGGATTTTGCTGCTGTCTTTTTCCTCACCTGTCGTACTGAGGAGGGGGGCTCATGCTGGTAGTTTGAATCTCAGGCGCTGCTTCTAAGCCTGAAGGACTACCAGAACCAGCTGGAAGTGCCGGCCTACTAACAGACGTGTCGTACACAAAGTCTCGACAGGATGCCAACTTGGACTCCAGATTCTGGTAGGGATTTTGAAAAATATCATCAGTCAGCTCATACATGCAAAACCCAAACCTGTAATCATACTATTCCATTAAAGCACAGCTCTGTGAGGATAAATTCACTTGGAACTACAGAAGTATTATTATTAAATGTCTTACTCCAACTTTTCTCAGCAGCTCCCCTACAATGTTGAGTGCAGATATTCTAGCAGACGTAGTGAGGGGAGTCCCTGTTAGACCATCACCTAAAACAAACCCAATGTGAACACGTAAACACACCGTATGTTAATACAAAGTTGGTATATCTACTAGAGTAAATACAGGGGTAAAATTGAATCTATTCACCTCGCCGGATGCTGGAAGCAGGGGGTGTGACAAATGAGCTGAGAGGTTTGGAGGGCGTGACAGGGAAGGATGGGTTACCAGCCGAGGGACACGGCAGATCTGCTCGATCTGTGTCTTTGCCAAGGCTGCTGGATGGACGTCTTTCCTTCTGACGCACAGCCAGCTCCTGGCGAAGATCTGCCACAAACAGAGAAACATACAGATATACCTGTGAGTCAGCTTTTCATTAATGACCAAGATTCCAGTGCCACATGTTTAAAAAACAACAACAACAAAGGTTTCCACTACACTCAATTTAGTACAAATATTAAATTACATACTCAAAACTACCTGAAACAGGTAATCCATTATGTCACATCAGCTTTGTACTATTACAATGCACACATTTAAAAATCAAATCAATCTGAAGTAAAAACTGCATTTCCACAGAGTAATATTGCAAGTGTCCTGTAACACCTGTCCTGTAACACCAAGCCAATGTCAGAGACCTAGCTCAGTAAAAGTCTCCTGTTAAAGACACACTTCAGCACACCCCAAGGTCTACATACAGCCAAGGGCCAGGTGACTGCTGATAGTCACATTCTGCACTTGCACAAGAGAAAATCTCTAGTCTATAATTTGACTCCCAAAAAAAAAAAAAAAAAAAAAAAAAAA
>NW_019474090.1:0-1784 GCF_002814215.2 Seriola lalandi dorsalis | reverse complement strand
GAGTGTTGGTTTATTTTAATGATCATTGGGGAAGGCTGTGATTGTAATTGTGGTAATGTTTAAGTGTACTGGGATATACTGAGTGTTCCTAATATTTTGTCTAATGTAATTCATATTAATGGCATGGATAAAATATTAGGAACACCTCAGTATAGGGTTAGTTTATATACAGCGGTGTCCAAAAGTCTGAGACCACTTTCCCATGTAGCCTAACATATTGCGCCATAGTAGCTCTAGTATTGCTCAATTTTGTTTACAAAGGAAACGCTGGATTGAGTTCAGCAGGGTATCTCCCTTAAGTCTCAAGTCGTTGTACCTCACTTATTTCTCCTACTGAATTTTTAGGAGAAAAATATGAGGAACAACATATCAGACAAAATAAAACTAAAGTGAGACTGAAATGAGAATCACAATTTTCTCTCCTGAGCTGTAGAAGAGCAAGCTTTGAGCAGTAAAATTGTATCTCCCTTAAGTCTCAAGTATGACTCCTGTTGCTAACTGTCGTGTGTCCCCTATTTCTCCTAGTGAATTTTGGGAGAAACATATAAGAAACTTATCAGACGAAATAGAAACTAAAATGAAACTGAAATGAGAATCTCAATTTTGTCTCCTGAGCTCTAGAAGAGCAAGCTTTGAGCAGTAAAATTTACTTCTGGGCAGTGGAAAGGTCTTTTCATGGCAAAGGTTTCACAACCTCACATTTCTGGCCAGTCCTCAGGGAGTCCTGTTTCCTCGTTCTCACTTTATCCCAGTGGTGATTTGTAGGGTGAATAAGCATGTTATTCTGAGACCACACTGTCACTCAGTCATAAAATTGATCATAGCATGTTGTAAATTAGCTAAGTTAACTGTGCGGTAGGGAGGGATATTAATTGAAATCATTACCTATTTATCTTCCTACTTCTATAATTGAGTTGGATATTTGCTACTGTATTTGTTGTTTGAACACATACAGGTTATATATCAATATCTTCATTTTTGTTTTTGGTAAAGTGTTGTGAAACACTTTGGAATTTTGCGTTCCATATAAAATTTAGTTATTTAATAATTACTAATTTAGCTTACTACGTTTTTTTTAAGTAATTTTTAGTCACATTTTCTGCATTTATCAGTTTATTTTGCATGCATTTCTGTTTTCTCATTCAGTCTCTCCACACTCTTGTTGTGGTTGAATTTTGTAAGATTAAATGATACAGTATCTTGTTGAAAGATTTAGTTAGCTTCTACCTCCATGTTTTCACTGTCAACCACATTAGGAAGTAGTTTTTCATAGTTGCGGAATGTACATCAGGTGTTGGAGATGATGTAAAATTGCTATTAACACATAAACACTGATTTTAAGTGATGTGGCTCTACAGAGTCAGCAACTGGAGTCACTTACTGAGCACAAATATTTTTTTCACTCTGCTCACTCTGCCAAAAAATGGTCACCCAAACCCAACATGGCCTATCCTCTTTCATGACCACATGTCACTTCTGCACACATGGTTCCCTTCACACATCAAGCATTCCTCGCTAATGACTCACTGGAGGTTAGCAGCAGTTAGCTGGGGAATGTGTTTTCTATTCTGACCATGGTTCACTTAGTAACTGATCCTGGGCACCAGGACTGGGTCAGAACCTGTTGATGCCATTTCTGATCTGAATAAGCAGAAACAGGTCAGGTCAGGAGCCAGTAGGCAGGTTAAGGACTGTTGATTAATTACATCAAGTTTAATTGGTCTGGGGAGCACAGTGGATCAGGTCCCAGCATGAAGTTTAAAAAAAAAAAAAAAAAATTATTA
>NW_019474089.1:0-1784 GCF_002814215.2 Seriola lalandi dorsalis | reverse complement strand
CTCTCTCTCTCTCTCTCTCTCTCTCTCTCTCTCTCTCTCTCTCTCTCTCTCTCTCTCTCTCTCTCTCTCGTTTCTTGCTAAGCTGCTGCTCCAGTGTCAGGCTGGGTCCAGAAGCTGGCCTGTATTTCATTTGGACAATACAATTCACTACCCTCCATGGTCTGTTAATGTAGTGTGATACATGCAGGTCTAGCTTCTTCACATTCTTGGTTATTTTTGAGACAATGGGACCTTGACTTCAAGCAGATGCAGCTAGCTAGCAAACTCTGTGACTTGGTTGATGTCACGGGCTGACTCATGTTAAATTGAGATTCAAAAGGGTCTTGCACTTGACAGCTACATTCATGATATTACACTAAAAGGCTAAAACTGCATGTCCCAGCCACCAGCTGATGATCCATGTAGAAGACATGGGGAGCAACGCGGCGATTCCAGAGTTATAATAAATTATTGTGAGGACACATGTATTACGATGGCAAAAAACTGACCAGAAAACTGATCAGTTTGGCAAATTGATGCTATCCTGAGTAATGAGTTTGGCTGTGGTAGCTGGAGTGTTAACTTCCCAAATCCAATAAAGAGCTTATGTCACACAGTCAAGGTTTCGATCCTGAACAGCGCTTTTTTAAACATAACCTAACCCCACAGTTTGTGTAAGAGCAAAGGAACACACAGTTTAATTCACTCCTTGCACTTGTACTCCATTCTGCTTGAATTTGGAGAGAGCTAAGAAAAAAAACAAAACACCCTAACTTTTAATATATCCATTATTGCTCAGTTACTAAATCAATGTGAACTGCTTCAGAATATAGAGAAATCATAAGCCTGACAGACTCACTGTGCCTTGTTACAGTCGATAAGCTATTGGAAAAAAGCTGTCTGGGTCAAGGGTTTAGCCAACTGTCAATTCTGAAAGTAATATTGAGTGAAAATTGCTGCATTTCTGATTTAAAAAAAAAAACATTCAGAACAGAACCAGAACTTGTTGAATACATTTTCAGCTACAAGCCTGAAGCCTGCTCTAGGGACATATAGGCACAACCTTTGATGCAGCACTTTAGCTGAGGTTCTGCAGCCATATATGAGGAGGCATTAAACCTGCTTCCAGATGCTTCACCATAGTACAACAGTGTGCTGGTTGACTACACCTGAAGGCACCAAAAGACCTTCCCTCGGCCCTTTCAAACAAACTGCCTTTAAACAGACTTGTAAGCCTGCCTCCACAGCTGTGTGATCCTGATCCGATCCATCGAGCACGAAGAGGAAGCTGTTTGATTGTGGTTCCATCCATTCCCACCCTGACCGCAGACACGCAGGTTACAGTGTCCCTGTCTGCCTTATCTCCTGGAGCACCGGCTCGGCTTCAGACCCACGGCTCCAGCCTGGCCCCTGCTCAAGATAAAGCCCAAAATAGACCACTCTCGCTGACAGCAAGGCAGCGCTAGATAAGACTGTTGTGTCCACAGCTTTAAGCTAGAAATGGGTAGGGGAAGGAGGGGAGGGAAGGGGGTGCTGTGCAGAAGAGAGAGACGGTAAGCTAAATAGTATTGTGGTGAATGCATGGTGTTGATAGGGTGTTGTTGCTAGTGCTCGCCCTTTGACCCCGTATTCAGCCACTGATAAGAGAAGTTACGGCTATAGAAATGCACAAATCTGTTTTCTCTTCTCTTTTTCTCACAGTTGAAGCCATTGAGTGTACTCGTGCTCGCATGTGTGCACGTCTTTGAATGTCTATCCCTGCTAGCATATAGTTTATTATTCAGCCTCTGCCAGATGGCAAACTG
>NW_019474088.1:0-1784 GCF_002814215.2 Seriola lalandi dorsalis | reverse complement strand
AGTCCTCCGGTGGAAGGAAAATCCATGACTGTTGACAGGCCTTAGTTTTGTGTTAGCTTGTGTTATATTCATTAAAAATTTAAGTACACGCAGAAGTGTGTCTGTTTTATCACTTGTTTCAGGCTGCCTGGGGAGGGAGTGTGCTCTTTTCCAAGCAACACAGACATCTGATGAAAGGGGTTGACAGGTATTTAATATACAGGCCAGGAAGATGCATTTTACAACATGAGGAAGGCTACAAAATATGGTCATATAGAGAGGATCGTTTATTGTTCATTGTGTGTGTGTGTGTGTGTGTGTGTGTGTGTGTGCGTGTGCGTGTGCATGTGTGTGTAACAAGAGCAAATTCAGTTGCCTGGAATCCACACAAGATGCTGGTGGCTGGCCTGCAGTGTTCTGCCCTGCTGCTTAAGGATACTACGGTTTGGCTTCACAGTTTGAAGCTACAGAATTACCACATCATGATGTTTTAATGGTTTTGTACTGATCGACACTGATCTGCTTTTTCTCAGAACTTGTTGAAGCAGTGCCACAGCGCCAACGCCACCTACCTCTTCCAGCAAGACAAATTCTACGATGTCAATCTGGACGTCGGGGATAAGTCCGTGCAGTGCAGCCGCAAAGTGGACTGTCTGAAGTTGTGGTTGATGTGGAAAGCTGTTGGCTCTGATGGTTTGGAAGAGCGTGTAGACAAAGCTTTTATCCATGTAAGGTAATTAAAGCATGCAGCTGTAGCACATTTAATTTAAAAGAGATATGACGTTACATACAATACTCATAAAGGATCGGTCTCATTGGCTAAATAAACTCAGTATATTTTTAATGGATAATTTGCTTGCTCCCAACATAATCTTTAGGAGATGGGTATCACTTTTGCTTAGTCCATCAAGAATATGTCCGAGATAGAGGGATGGTTTTTTGGGATGATCGTTGCTTCATCCTTCCAGAAAGACTGGACAGAGAGACAAGTCCAGAAGACATGAGCATGATCAACAGTAATTTCACCATATTCCCTCCAGCAGGATATCT
This sequence comes from Seriola lalandi dorsalis, assembly GCF_002814215.2. Lineage (NCBI taxonomy): Eukaryota > Metazoa > Chordata > Actinopteri > Carangiformes > Carangidae > Seriola > Seriola lalandi. The sequence continues at coordinate 755 of NW_019474088.1, read as the reverse complement.
GATGAAATGATCTCACTGCTGTTTTGCTATTTCACTTTCCTCATGTCTCATCAGTAAGTTGGCTGTGTAGATGAAGAAGGAATATTTGGGTTGATCTTGTACAGCAGGTTAAGATACGATTAAAATAAAGTCGAAAACTAGCACAAAGTAAAAACTTGCTCCTGCAGGTATCTGGTGGAGCAGATGAAGAAAAGAGAAGGGTTCCATCTTTTGGGTGAGGTAAGTAAATATCTCAAGCCCACTGTTTTTTTTCTTTGCAAAATTGTCTCATACGTGTCTGTATTTGTTTCCATGGGCAGCCAGAGTTTGTGAATGTATGCTTCTGGTATATACCGCCAAGTCTGAGGGGGAAGGAAGGGACAGCAGATTACCAGGACAGGCTGGCAAAAGTACGTTTCTGTGTTACATCAGTAGAACATAAAGACTAAAGACACTAAAGTGTTGTTGTGGTTTTTTATTTTTTCACATATGCTGGTAGCCTCCATGTTTTTTTGTCTTAAAGATATTCACTGTGGCTTATTCATCAAGTTAATATTGTGTGTGTGTTTTCCTTCTTCTTCTTTTTTTAATTAAAAGGTTGCTCCAGTCATTAAGGAACGCATGATGAAACAAGGCACGATGATGGTCGGCTACCAACCTCTGGGGAACAGAGTCAACTTTTTCCGTGTGATTGTGTTCTCCCCCCTCGTTTCGCAGAGAGACTTGGACTTCTTTCTCAATGAAATCGAAAGACTGGGAAACGATTTGTGACCAAA
>NW_019474087.1:0-1785 GCF_002814215.2 Seriola lalandi dorsalis | reverse complement strand
TTTCTCTTCATAGAGGTTTTCATAGAAGTAGAAGAAATTAATGTGCACCCAGAACAGACATAACTCCCGTCATCCAAAACACACACGTTTCACTCTTGTATTATACTGTAGCTGTTTGTCTGAATCCTATCATTTTAATCAGTCATTTGTTGTCTTCTTTTGCAAATGTCAAAGCTGAATTTGTAGAAATTGAATTGACTTATTTGACTTGATTTTGTTTAATTTGATTTAAAGGCCTTTATGTTATATAATATTAATTTTAATTGAAGTTATGCAGTCTTGCAGGGGCCCACCAAGCAACACATCTTCTTACAGTCATCTGAAATACATGGATCTAATGAGGATCTTGCTCTCTTTGGCTGCAAGTATCACATGCTAATTTTTTGGTTGGACTTCAAAGTCAATTTATTCGTTGTTTTGCAACTCAAGTCCTAAACCTGCATAGTTGCATACAAATTAAAGGTCACTGGTTTCATTCTCGAGAAGAACTGGGGAAATCTGACAGTGAAAGTGAACACATTGTTCCCTTGTGCCCTTGAGCCAAGTGTTTAAAGCCTGAGCTGCTGCACTAGAACAGGTTGCAGCAGACTTAAATGTGTATCTGTGAGAGTTAGAAGTAGGACGTTGCTATAAAAATCCTGCATAGCACAGCGGTGCTTTTCTGAATAAATAATGGTCGGAAAAAGGATCTACCCTAATCAGAACAAAATCAACAAACTGACTAACATTTCTGAGTTTAGGTAAAATCTTAACATGAGTGAAAAACAAACTCCCTGAACTACAGTGACGCACTCACAGGTTTCAGTTGATTTTTCTCACCATAGGAGCGCAAGTATGGAAATGGATGAACAGGATCATGTTATTTTCTGATGATTTTCTCATCATTGTCTTCTGCTGTTTGTTGTTTTACCGTCAGTTCATGTAAGATGCAAAGCTGCTACAGTCTGAAAACCAGAGCTTGAGAAGTCTCGCACCTATTTGATGTTGAAAGAAGGAGAGAAAGTTTTTGTTGTGTTTTGAAACTGAGAGCGAGTTTCTTATTTAAATGAGTAAGAACGTTTTGAGATTGCAGCAAAGTTTACCATATGATATATTTTACACCGCTGCCGTACAGTACACCGTACACTAAGTGTGTCTGGCTTGTAAATTGTCTTACAGTAAATGCATGACTTCATCCCAAATGAATCCTAATCCAAGTCACTCACTTTACTATTATTTTTTCTGTCTTCTCTGTACTCTCTATGAAGTCTTCCTTTTCCTTATCCAAACCACAGGTCTAAGAGATGGGAGTGTCAGTCGCTCCACCACGCTGATCCAGACTAAAAGTTCTCAACAGTAGTGGATGGGTGACAACTAGAAGTCTGAGAACTAATGACATTCCCATCAGCCTCGATGGCACTGCTGACATGCTACACTAAAATGCACTGAATGCTAATCGTTATACCTACTGCACATCAGCATGTTATCACTGTCATTGTGAGCACAGGTATGGAAATGGAAGGACAGATTCGCCTTATTTCTGATGATTTTCTCATTATTGTCTCCTGGTATTTGTTTGTCACGGTCAGTTCATGTAAGCTGGAGGTTGAAAATAGTCCCTGTAGTAACAAGATGAGCTTCTACATGGTCTGAAAACAAATACAGCCTCATAACACACATACAAACCAGATGGCAGACTTAGTCTTGTTTATACTACAGCAAATACTTTGTATAATGTAGAGGAGAGCTTAGTCTGAAGTTTAAAAAAGAAATGGTCACACAACAGTAAGAATGAATCATTCTGGT
>NW_019474086.1:0-1785 GCF_002814215.2 Seriola lalandi dorsalis | reverse complement strand
ACAGTAAAATCAAAGATAAGAAATTAGAGAAAAGTCAAAATAAACCTAATTTCCTGTGGCAGAATTTTGCATCCTTGTTTGCTTCCATGTCAGCCCTGGTAGGAACCACAGATTCAATCTATGATTAGGGGTGAAAATTCCTTAAGTGAGGGGTGTGATTATTTCATTAGTTTTCAATAAAAAGAAAAAAAGAAAAGAAAAAATGAAAGTAGTTTCACAAGTTTTCAAGATTTTTAATGTTTTTTTGCTACGGGTAAGATACACAAAGTCAGAGAGAAAAAGTCTCACACCACAATCTAATCATTTCCAGTTTCACATCAGCAGGTTCATGCAAACTTTCTTTAAAAATCATTTGAATATTTTATCACTGATGATTTGGATTACCATCATGTGCAGAGGTTGCATGGTAAATGCTTCTTTCACCATGGCCTCTAAACTCCCCTCTGTCTCGCATTAAACCCCAGTGTCTGCGAGATAACTGCACAACATTCATCTTCATAATAGAGCCTGGTTGGATTTGTCCACCATAAGGAGCCCAACTTAGCTGGGTTAAAGGAAAGCATTACAGCCAGCAGGCATGTGACCGCATAATTTCAGCCAGAGAGGCCTACGCTTCCTCTGTTAGCTGTCATTATACCCTCAGTAAGCCACATAAAGGCCCAGCCATCCTGTGGAGATCACTGCACTCCTCGCCGCTCCGCCTGATTGGCTATTATCTAAATGAACCAATGTTCTATATCAGGGCTTTTGACTACATAACTACCCTGTTAATATTTGGAGGAAGTGCTGGAGGTCAGGGAGCTCTCAGCCGCTTGACCTCAGGGTCGCAGGAACCTGAGCCGCAGAGTGGCACATGGCAATGAATGAGCCCTAATGATTTAGATGGTATCTGTTACACAGCCCGGAGAAAGCCAATCTCCCTGGGCAATCTGGCTGTGGAGAAAAAGCAGAGGTTCGAAAATAAACCCCACTTGTTTCAGAGAGGGGTAATGCAGCCTCACCAGCGCAGCACGTCATTGGATTTCCCATCTAGAATGATGAGTAATTACAGATGACCACACAGCAGCTTCGGATGCTGCTGCTGATAGATGCATCATGCGTGTAGCTGTTTAGAAAACCGAGTCCAGGAGATGCAGCGAATGATTTGAATTGTTTGTTTGTTTACTCTCTGCTTAAGTGACTTCAGCACCTTGTTAAAGAGGCCTCACACAGTCTTTGGCGGTGGGGGCCCGTCACAGAGGCCTCTTGAGAGGATTAGGTGAGCATTTCCCTTAGTTGGGCTAAAAACAGGCCCTTTGTGCAGGCGTTTAAGACGCTTGTTGATGCGTGGCGTGGCTCTGAGTTTCCTTAGAATACTCTGGTAAACATTGGGCTTATGCACAGCAGCAAAACCATGACCTTAAAGAGCGCTTTCAAAAGCAATTTTCCTCCCCTAGCTCTGCATGTAAACAGAGTAATTGTACTTGGGAGACTCCCAGTGCCAGCTGAGTGTAATTTATTTCCACGTCATCCACAATGAAATCAGAGCCACTGTGTTAAGTGTAATCTGAAAGGAATGTAAGTAAGATTTCTAAAAAATAATACAATACTTTTGCTACTAATATCACTGTTAATGCTATTCTTAACACAGACCGACTGACACTGGAAGACTGAGGCTGATAACAACATTTGAAAGTCTTCAAAAAATTATAGAATGATATTTTTGATTGTTTTCCGTTATAAACATCACATACACAAACAGTTCTGATAGGAATCCCTTAAATTTGTTATTACAGATTTGGCCCC
>NW_019474085.1:0-1785 GCF_002814215.2 Seriola lalandi dorsalis | reverse complement strand
GTGGATTAAATGCCTCGCTAAATGGCACTGCACTCGAATTTTGGTGAAAAATAGAAGTGTTACTTCTCTACTTTTCATGCAATTTTAAAATGTGGAATATGTGCCCATATGCAGCTGATTGCCATAAAATGGGTCAAAGATGTTGCACAACCCAATCATAAATGAGGGTATAAATATCATCCTCTCTGGCCTTTCCACTGTTTGTTGTACTGTGGTGTGTTTGTGGGTAGGTTTGAATGTGCCTAAAGGTGATGACATGTGGTAACCATTAGGTCTTACACTAACTAACAATAGAATTCATTATCATTAGTACCATGTGTGCACTGACAATGTTTAATTAGCTTATCAAAACAACATTGTAATTTAGTTGCTACGGCATAGTGCATGTGTACAATTGTGTGTGTGTGTGTGTGTGTGTGTGTGTGTTATATGTTGCTGAATTTTACATGTTCCATCAAGCCTAATGAAGACGCGAGAAATGGAAATGAGCAATCACCGTGAGACACGAGCACATCATTAACAGACACATTTATGGCCTTATAGTGTTATTAAACACTGATTTGCTTTATAGCTGAATTCGTCTGTTCCCTCTTCCTTTCAGTTTGTGAGACTTCAAGAGGAAACACAATTAATTTAGAGTGCGGCGCTTTTGGTAAATCAGCAGTGACTTTGTTTAAATGCATTCATTATTGTGTTTTGATTCTTGGGAAAAGAATACCCCATTAATGTTTTCATTTATATGCAGTCATCCATATTATAGTAATTATCTGATTATGTCAAACACAGTCTCCCCAAAAGGCTAACCCACATCAATCATTTCCCTGCTGTCATAAACCGCATTCACATTGGTCCCTTGGCAAATCTCCTGCTGTCATTTAGCTTTCTCATGTGAAACATGTCTTCTACAGCATCTGCACATGGAAACTATGGTATGGAGTTAGGCCACTAACACTCTTGATTGAAATTGTGATTACAGTTAAAAGGCGGGGGGAAAAAAAGTAAAAGGCAAACATTTGCAGTTGTGTGACATGAGGCAAACTTCTACACTACCTCCTGCATTGGTGATAAAACATGGCACTGGATATTGGTCAGGCATGTAGTTTGACCAAACCCTCCTGCCGGCTGAACAAAATTTAAGGTGTCTGTTTGTTTTCTGCAGGAAACATACGAAGCAACTGTCACATTTTCTGTGGCTCTCAGGTTTTAGTGCCCTTCCAGGGATTTCACAGCCATGGAGTGAAACTTTCACAGATCACACATCAAAGAAAATAAGCTTAGTTCAAGCTTAGTTTAGTGATAAAATGCCAGCCTGCTGTCGATGGAAAAGTTCATGCCCACCACTATAAACACATGGGATTCATTGCATTGTGCATTCCAGTGAACACAACTAGCCATGTACAACAGCGATGGGCTGTGAGGAGATTTTGTCATAGAAACCACGATCTGTAGGCTACTGGAGGATCACACGACAAACACTGCCCCCAAAAAAGGGTCTACACACAATCATTACAAAATTACCAGTAAAAGGTTAAATACATTCTCCTGGCAATCACAAATATCCCCAAAATTTGATTCATTAGGCTGACTAAAGTTGGTCTCGGAGCCATATCAGTAAATACTTTCATGCCTTTAATGTGTGCCAGGAGCCAAAATCAGCTGACTCAGCTAGTGAATCTCAACAAGCGTTCTCTATGGCCAGAGAAAGCCTGAAAAAAATTTGGCTGGGTGAACAAATTAGACTGGAATGAATGAGAAACGGTGTTCAGTTCTCTTCATATATCCGTG
>NW_019474084.1:0-1785 GCF_002814215.2 Seriola lalandi dorsalis | reverse complement strand
GGGGGGGGGGGGCGCGCACCGAATGGCTGCAAAACTGGACAATTAGAATGTGAAAAAACACAATATATCCAAGATGTCAACTTTGTCAATGTCAATTTTAGCTGGATGACGGTGTTTCGTTGCTGTTATGTTACACAGGAATCTGAAGAAAGCTTTGTGAAGCATGTTTTCCCTGAAAACTGGAATAACAAAGATTTCACCCAAGCCCGATTCAGTTTTCTAAAAATCATTAAAAAACAACAACTTTTCTTTAAGTATCTTACAGTATTTCATTTTTTTCCTTACACTTTTATGAGCTGCCGTTAAAGGAAAGTGAGCCAGGTCAGTTTATCTTACTTACTTACTTTAATTCATTTCAATTTGCTGACTGATCAAAAAAATCATAGGGGTTCCCAAAAAGCTTGGACGAGCTCTGCCGAGATAGATTCAACAACAGGTCACACTCTTTAGTTTCATCATGACATTTTAAATATTTCTTTTAAACCATGGCTTCACTTTAATTTCATTCTGTTGATGCCGTATTTATGGTGTTATGATAAGAGGCTGGAACTGTGCAATATTTTGATTTAAACTAAAGTTTTTTTGTAGTTGAGAAGACGAGCTGTAACGTCAATGGGACAGAACCTTTGACCTACGGTGCGCTAAAACGTTTAGTGTCTATTTAATTGGGCAGGTAAAAGCTTGTCAGAATTTGGGCTCTATAACATTTGGGCCATTTGATTTCCCCTGACAAATAGGCTTTGTTGCAATTAATCAGCCTCTTCCGCCCCCGCGAGTAAGAAGATCGACAGGGCACTGAGTTTAGCACGCTCGGCTCAACGCGCAATAAAAGCGTGTTTAAATCCACATGTTTTTGTTTGCATTTTTCAATTCACGCAGAGATTCGAGAAAATAATAAAAAAAAGGAGAAGCTGAAAACAGTTTTTATACTCGTCTGTGGGATAGAAAAGTTAGTGAATTGATAAAAGTAAAAATACGACAAAGTGCAAACGGAAACAGACTCGTGATGCACATGTGATGTAAGTGTCGCTGAAGCTTCTGCTGGAGAAGAAAAGAAGAAGAAGAAGAGATGAAGAAAAATTGCGGCGGATGACAGTTTGTCCCCAGATTCTGTGGAAAAGAGGTGGAGGTTGCCAAATGGGGCTGAAGAAGACAACGTAAACAGCAAAATTAGGACATAAAGGAGACAAGAGCCCGGATAAATGCATGAAACACAGAAGTGTTGGGTAAAAATAACATGTCATTCAGACAGAGAGGCAGAGGAGTAAATACAGGTTTTAGGATTGGGTTTATCTGATGCTTTTGAGGATAAGGAGTGACATTTTTTCCAACCATGTCTTCACGTAGCGATTGAATTTTTTGAAATGACAACCTTCACACAATGCTGTGAATAAATTTCAGTTTGGAAGCTCCCTCCACATTTGACATAAGTCCTCGTATTTTTGGCGACAAATTCACCTTAAAACACAAAAGCATCTAAACATAAACGCCACACAATCCCCACCAGTCCCAGCTGACACGCTCAGCCCACGGTCATCACCAACCAGGAAGTGGATTAGGCGTTTTAATTATTGGGAGATTTTGCCGTTGCCGTTGTTTATTTTGGGATCATCCCTGGAAAGATAATGCACACTTCAAACTCTGTGTGTGTTTCTAATCTCCTCCTGGATGAAGCCGTTCAGCGAGCGGCTTCACTCTGCCTGTCAAAACCACCACCGCCAATGCCACTCGTCTATTTCAGGCCTTGGCTGGTTTTGGTGTTTTCCCTCTTTTTTTTAAACACTG
>NW_019474083.1:0-1785 GCF_002814215.2 Seriola lalandi dorsalis | reverse complement strand
ACACACACACACACACACACACACACACACACACACACACAAAAGACAGACTAACTGGTGTACAATCAGCATCCCCAGTGTCCTGCAATGAGATGCTGGAAATCATTACCCAGTGGATAATGATGGAGTGATCACACACTGCAGCAGTGGTAGTGATGGCCGATCCAGAAGAAGCTGCTCAAAGTTTATGGCCACTGTAAAATGATGCACAGATACACACAGACTGCTGGGGCAACTATTACAAACACTGTGGCTCTTCTAGCTTTTTCTTCTGGGGGTTAACAGAATGTCAAGCTCTAGTTTGTATTTTTGTTCTGTAGACTCGATTATATGTCTGTTCTTATTGTGTTTTGCGTTATTATTACATTATCTAATTCAGTCACTTGTAATACATAACCTGGCATTAAAATAGACTGAGGTACATTTATAACCTGCACTTTTCTTTGATCATTGTTCTACTTCTGTATTTGATTGCTTTAGGTTCACAGTGACCAACTACCAGTGAGCTGGAGCTTGGAAAACTTTCAAAAGATGCACAGGTAGTTGGATTATTTGACAACTCTAAAATCCTGCTTGGTTTGAACACCACCTCACAACAGAGCGATTAAATCAGGGAGAGCTCCGCCTCTTTGTTTCCCAGCAGCCCAGTGTGTATCTATGCTGTCTCATTTACACGGTTATGTTAATGCTTTGGTGATGACAGAGAAGGCTCAGCTGATAATCCTGGAGTGCTGTGAGACGTTATTAACATGTTATTTCAATGTAATGATACAGACAGTTTAAACACTTATAAATACACCATGACACCATGATGTGAGATGTGACACATTAAAATGCCGTGAAGTTATGTTGAGAAATATGAGTTGTTAATTGTTGCCTGATGGAAAAGTGAAGACAGCCGGTTAAAATAAATTGTTTTTTAATAAGAACTGAGTCAAAGTGTTTGCAAAGTAACTTTTATCGATCAGAGCAAGTTCACACTTTCTTCACTTTTGCACAAACTCGTAGTTTGTTTGCCAGAGTAAGAAAAGTTGGCAGCAAAATGTGAAATCAAGTGAAAACATCTGATCATAAGACTTGATGTGAATTTCACTGTAGAGTTAAGACATGTCTGATGATGCTGACTTGTCTAATAATAAAAGCTCAGAGGAGAAAAAAACCAACTGCTTTGACCCAGCTCTGTTAACAATTAAAAATCAATTAATTACTATGAACATTAACATTCTTTTGTTAGGGATAAAATAACAGTTTATTTGTAACCTATTCTATAAATGATGTCAGTGTTAAAATGAACCAAAAAGTGAACTGAGCTCACCCGGTATTTGTTCTCTCCGATCTGCTCCACCTGGAACCTCTTGGCACATTTACACTGGGCCACCTGCCGAGTCACCTGCACAACGCCACACAACATGTCAGTGAATGTCTCCCTGCATCCACATTTACAAACAATGACTCATCACTGGGCCCGTCCAGTGTAAATACGTGGCCCCAGTACTGCACCATACGTATCATCATACCATCTTTGGAGATGCGTACTTATGCATTTGTCTTTAGATTTTTCTTACCTCATCCTCGATCTTGTCAGCATCAGTGGTCGGTCTGTAAGCGTCTTTGTTGGGGTGAAGAGCAGCAACAAACTCGTAGTAGTCGATGTAACCGTCTCCATCTCTGTCAAAGATGTCTGCCACCGCTGTCATCTCCAGCTTACTGGTGGGAAACTCTGCACAGAAGGACAAGAATCCATATTCAATCTACAGTATATCGACAGCAAACCAACTAAATGAT
>NW_019474082.1:0-1786 GCF_002814215.2 Seriola lalandi dorsalis | reverse complement strand
CAACTAAAAAACCCAATAACAAATAAACAAACAAAGAAGGAAAAGCACATCTAAGTGGATAATCATACAAACATTAGTGTTCATAACAGTGACAGTTTCTGGGCAACAGCTGCACAGCACTAAGGTTTTTGGAATTCCGTTTGACAAACTTTCCTTCCACTGGTTGCAGCTGCAGATCATGTGAGCAGCTTTAATGATCTAATTATCCATCGTTTTCCAGTGAGGTCTGCTCACAACTCACACATCCTGGGTGCAGCAGAAAAGTCCCAACTCAGCCCGTTTCAGTCTGTGGAGATGTTAAATCTGTGTTCTTACCAAACATATTGAGTGTTGTGTGTTGAGTGCACATGAGACGTTGTTTACTTTTGTCTATTGCATAAATTTATGGCACTCATTACTTTTACATATGTACAGGGTTCTTTTAAAGGTCCCATATTTTACACTTTTGTAGTGTTTTTTCTTATGTTTTGATAATCACAAGAAGATGTATTTGTGGTTTTTTAAGTGCCTCTCAGTATAGTTTTATATCTCCCTCTCTCACAGATGCGCTGTGTATAAAGCAAGCACTGTGTGAATGTGTGTGTGAATGGGTGAATGTGACTAGTAGTGTAAAGCCCTTTGAGTGGTCGTTAAGACTAGAAAAGCGCTATGTAAATGCAGTCCATTTAATTCTCTGGAGCTCTAGCAAGAACAGAGTGTTTTGAGTCTGTCTCATGAATATTAATCAGCCTCTTTTTTGATTGGCTGATTGTTCTGAGTGACATGGATTGTAACCTATGTGGCAAATGTTTGAATAACATTATTTTTTAATTTTTTTTGCATGTTATTGTAACAGAGTAATATTGATGTTACAGTAATGCTGAGTGCAGTTGTATCTAAGATGGTCTGTTAAGTAATTCAGACTTTATTTATTTTGTCAGAATGATAGGTGTAAAAATTCACTTCATGTAAATATTGCCTTCGTTCCTACACACTTCATTTGATGCAGTTACATTTACTTTATAATTGGTAATAAAACACTGTAACATCGATTGCAGGAAGTCTGTAGTCTTGTAGCTACGTAACCAGTGTGTTCCCGTTGGCCACAGGTCTCTAATGTTACTATCCTTGGGAAGGCTGTGCAATGATATATTGGCTTCCTGACATCCAATGATTGTTCAGCATTTCCTCATTTCCTCATTTCCTCGCTTGTAGCGTGCTAGCTCAGCGATGGAATGACAACTCGTTTTAAGGCATAGTTTCTGAATAATGCCTGTGTGCATTTTTCTGTGGATTGATACTCACAGTATTTATATAGCACCTAGACCTGCTTTATAATCAACATATGGAATAGTGACTTTCAACCATATGGAACCTTTAAATTGCGCAGTTCTCTGAAATGTGTGGACATAAGTTTGTGTCATCCCTGAGTTGATAGAATTTAAATTATTATAATTCGGAATAGTTCAGAATTCCCTGTGTAGAAACATGCTGGTACTCGTAGGTTCAACTGGTGTTGAAGCACAGGTGAAACAGTTTGTAGTTGGTGATCATTTTTTAATATTCTTTTTAACAATTCAGGAATTACTCTAACATTCAGTATTGAGTATTTGGCATCTATAAATCGATAAAAGATGAGATTTATATTCAGTATCTGAACCCAGGTGCATCTCTGGTGGTCGGATAGATTTTCAAATATTTATAAAAATATTTCCCCAGCATCAAATAGTTTTTACTGTTTCCTACACACATGTTACATTGCATCTATGGCTTGTATTCACAAATTTATATGTTTCCGTTATTATTT
>NW_019474081.1:0-1786 GCF_002814215.2 Seriola lalandi dorsalis | reverse complement strand
AGAAGAAAAGCACAGATGCAATCATGAACTTGCTTATTTTCAGATAAAGTCACAGTAATAGGGTACACATGCACTCAAACATGAAATGACACATAGTACAAATCAAGGGGCTTGTCCAGTGAACCAAACTACAACTCATCTCGGGATTAAGGGCTTGAGGGATCAAAAGTTTGTGAGTGTGTATTCGCAAGATAGCATGATCTCTATATGTGTCGTCGTGGTGTGGAAACATCATATGCCTCAGACCTGACATCACTTTAATATCTTATCACCACAGGCTAAGACCAGATAAGTGTGGATTCTTTGAGCATCTGTGGAGCAACGATGGCTTCCTCTCTGCTTTAGCAGATGCATCATGTAGTTGTTATTGTATCACAGATCCATTCCACCCATGGCCAGTGATGCAAGACTGGTGGTGGAGCCACTGGCCCATTACATCTATTATTCAAAAAACCATGTGTTAGCAGCTGTTTCCAGGCTCATTAGACAGTGATCATACCGGGACTGATGATACAAGTTAAGTTGTGATCTGATTTGTGCTTTCAGTAAGGTAGTATGGATGCCACAGAGCTCATTCTACCATATAACACAGATAGAGAGGGATGGAAATAAACAGATGTAGCTGGTTGCAGTGACACTGTCTTATTTTGTCACACGCCAAAATAATCTTCTAGTGCAGTTTATCCAAATCTGAAAGGTATTGTTGTAAAACAAAGTTTTTTCAGCAATGATCGGATTCAATTTGAAGACATCTTATGAATGACAAACACTCAATGTGTAGCATTTATAAATTGTAAACTTAATTTGTTACACTCTGACGCTGTTCACACAGAATATTCATTTTGGAGGTGAGCAGATGTTACAGGATCATAATACTTTTTGTTGTAAGCGTTTTTGTAAATTTAGAGAGGGTCATGAGGGTCTCTAAAATAATCCTTTTGTTAGATGTTTTTTTGGTCATGTTATAAACAAATAAAGGCACACACACAAGTGCACACAGAAGATATTCAGATTAAAATGAGCCACAGATAATTCATTGATGCCATCTAAAGTGCAGTACAAGTTTTCAGGCCTCGGTTTGCTTGGCTGCCATTTTACCAGTGCTTACCAATATACTCCTGCAGGACGATGCAAGTTATTTTTTTGTTTACAATAGAAAGTATATAATGATATAGTAATACATTGAATTAGGTTCATCTATTGGTAACATCACAATATCATCAAAAACATGCTCAGCCTGTAACATGTAGATTAAGCAGCTAGTGAATGGTGATAGCGTTCTGACAGATAATCATAGACTCAAACTTTCATTAACGATGAGATATTTATCTACTACATTGTTTCTTATGTGTCAAAAACTAATTTGATCATCACAAAATAGTAGTAAATAAATTAGTTCAACTACAGGAATTAAGCTTTATCATTAGAAAAACTGCTTGTAAACAAGGTCTCAATCACGTCCTACTCACCATACTTATATCTTGACAAGCCCAGAAGTGGGAATCTGCATTTTAATTGATAGAGATCTTGGGTGACAGCAAGGGCATCCAGTGTTCAGAATATAGGGAGTCTTAATTAAAACCTAGGACCCCCTGAAAACCTATAAAATTGAATGTTTGACACTGTGAAAATAGGTAGTACCTCCTATAGAATTAGAATGCACATGTAGAATTGAACAGTAGAACATCTATGGGTTCAGCTACAATGACAACATAAGCAATTAGAATGCTGAGGCTCAGACATAAACTTGTGCTTGTTAACTGCAGTATCAGTCCCACAGAGGAAA
>NW_019474080.1:0-1787 GCF_002814215.2 Seriola lalandi dorsalis | reverse complement strand
TTTGACATTGTAAATACAGAAGCACAGGGCACACTTAGCCGTGAGCACCCATTTATAGAAATCACAGACTTTAGTATGCCAAACGGCTGCTGGGAAGGTATTGATGTTAAGTCACTGATTCTATTCTATTCTTTTTGCCTGAACATTTAATTTGCTGCCACTTTTTTTTGAGAAGGGTATTAATCTGTCACTAAAGGGAGCAGACACTTAGAAGCCTTAATAGCAACGTTCTGTGCAACACAACCTCTATTTTCTTTTATACTGTCATTTAGTGAGAGCTTTTGCTGCCGAATATCGGACAAGATTTAGGCAGTAGTTTAATTACATGTTCTCCCACAATTCAACCTAGATTGCTTCACACAAAAATAACTACTTCATTATTGATCGTAAAGGTGCATATGCTGCTGAAATGCTGCAAATGTCTTGTGTGTGCGTGTGTAAATCTGGCCTAATTGCAATTTGAAGCCTATGGCTCTGGAAACAAACTTTGTTTGTTTAATCCTGCCCCTAATTTAGGGCTGACCTCAAATCAATAGCATATTTGATTAAAAGTTTTTGTCTAATGAGCACATAATTGCTGTCACGTTTACTCAAGCATTTCACTGAGACGGAGACGACAGAAGCAGTTAGCTTAGCAAGCAGTGGCTGATTGAGAGTGAGACATTTAAATACAAATATTTAATCTTAATCAGGCACACTGAAATCATTACTTGTCGTACCTTTCAAGATTATTTTAGCAAATTAGTCTGTTGCACGAAAAGGGTTTAACAATACTATAACACACTTCATCATGCAGCATCATGTCCCCCCCTGTAGGAGAGGCATCCTGCTTGCTCCTCAGTGACAGCAGCCACAGAAATGAGAGCAGCCTGATTTTGTAACTCCACTCTGTGTAGCACATGACAAGGACACTAAATTGTCAAGTTGAGAGAAAACAGGGGCCCTTTTTGGCCTCGTCCTGATAACGAGGCATCATTATTTACCTGTCATAGCGTACAACACTCCGTTTTAGATAAACTCTTTTTTTTTTTCTTTCTTTCTCGCTCCGTCCCAGCAGCAAATCTTATCTGTAGACAGACAGTCTGGCTCTCCAAGTGCTGCTGTGCATTCAAAGTCCTATATCCTTTCTTTCTTATTTCAGAGGCAATGTCAGGTCGCGATGCTCCTGACACTCTGTGGAGTTAACACGCAGTGGAGCTTCAAAGACGTGTCTTTCACGAGTCGGAAGATGTAAGCCGCAATGGTGTCTCTCCCGTTTGGTGTCAAGGAGGTGATGTATTATGCAGCAGTGGCGCAGTGGGTCATGTTGTGTAAAGAACCAGTATGTGGCCCTGACAGGGTATGTGGCACAACCTTGAGGAGGTTTGAAGATAGCAGCGGCTGCTTAAATCCTTTGTCCCAAATCTATTCAAGCTGGAGTGGGTGCTCGACTGTGAGGTGTGCTCTTTTGCTCAGCGACCTGTTATAACACTGAACGTCTTCACAGCCTCAAGGGACAAAATATTGTTTTTAGACATATAGGATTATTTTTCAAAATGATGTCTACAGCTGTGCATATCAGATATTTGAAACAGCCGTGAGGAGCACCTTTTATTACAAACACATAACAATTACTGCTAATTATTGCCTCATATAATTCTTTGTCATCCATTAAAATGATATTAAACTTGCATTATTACATTATTACAGGTTAAACTGTGTGAAATAGAGCCTGTAATCTGATGTCAGTACAGACTAAGGTTGCAAACTACTTTAGATCCAAAAGAAAAAAAAAAAATCCTGAGGGT
>NW_019474079.1:0-1787 GCF_002814215.2 Seriola lalandi dorsalis | reverse complement strand
GGTGGGCTGGGGTGTGTTAGGATGGCAGGGGTTTTGGGAGGATGGGTGGAGAGAGTTTATGTGAGGGCATGTAGGGGTAGAGATTAAATGACCAGCTGTGACAGTCATTAGACTAACAAGAGACCGAGACTTCCTCTGTGAAATTGAGTAATGTTATTAAGACACAGACATGATGTGACATTCCAGTAATTCAGAAAATGCCCCCAGTGGATTCTCAGCAGAAAATGACCTTGGTAGAACCTGTGTGTTAGATGTGTTTGCTCGTAAACCCACACACATGCAGCTGAACTTCAGCATTATCTACGTCAAACCGAGGATATATAGAGTTAATACATTACAACATGTTTCGTGGTACTGACTCACACAATGCCAACACCTACTTAGCAGATGCTGGTGGTTAAATACCAGCAACAAAAACAGCCACAGAAGAAATAAGGAAATAAGGAAGACATGCTGACTAAACATGAAATAGGATTGACATTTCAGACTTTCCATGGCTATAAAGTCACAGCTTTAATCCACATTGGGCTGATTGTTTTAAAACCACAAAAGAGTCCTCAGAGAAGAAAAACATATTATGAGTGGAAATTATCAAAACATAATGCGGTTTCACCATGATAAAAGGCAACAGTAAAAAAGAGGTTTCTGCATGTTCATCTTGAAAACATTACGAGTGTATAATAATAATAAATCAGAGTGGAAGAAATGTTTCCTTGAGAAGTTCACAGAGGCTCATATCGCCACTGGAATTCAGCTGCTTGAGCACTGGGTCATCTTCGCTACCCTACACACTTTTCTGTTTTCAACCAGTACACAGCAGGATTGACTGGCCATGTTTCCTGTCAGTGTGTTTTACAACACTAGCAACAAGTTTATGTCCCATGGTTTTGACGACATCAACAGGAACAGAATCGAGACACCACAACCTTGCACTGTGTGGGGGCGTAAAGAAATACGCTGTATAGTTATGATGTGCCCCTCGCACTATTTCACAGGTTGCAATACCAGAAGAAAGGAGAAAGAACAGTTTCCAGTTTTCTAAACATCACTTTGTCATAGAGATGGGCGAATTGTTGATATCTACCTTATAATGACAGAAATTTAACGATTTATACTATGACAACTATTCCATTACTTATCTCTTTTTCTGTTTGTCGACAATAGAAAAATCCTAATCCTTTCTATCATTCATCAACGCAACACAAAATATTCTCTGGTTTCAGCCTCTCAAATGTGAGAATTTGCTGCTTTTCTCTGTATCAATGATAAACTGAACAACTTTGCATTTGTAGTCTGTTGGCTGAATGAAGCAGACCTCATGGACATTTTTCACTGTTTTCTGACAATAAATAGAAATAAAATGAACACCTTAATTACGAAGATGAACTGCAATTTAAATGGTATTGTAAATAATTGTTAGTTGTAGCCCTGAACTTATTTATGCCAGTACTTGATTTACAACATTTTTGTATCAATGTGATGAACAACTTTTTAAAGGATTTAAAGGATCTTATACATATCACCCAGTCCTGCTTTATCCCATCAAATAATAATAATTAACCTGCTGTTGAATACATTCTTCTATACACAAAAGTGGAATAATACAAAAAAAAAAGTAATAGGCTACTGAAATTACCTAATGTCTCATAATCCTAAACTTTGTTTTATTTACAGTATTAAAATCTGTGTATTATCTATCAATATAGCAACACTGTAAAAAGTGTGCAATCTCCATATATGTGCCTGGATATTGTAAACATGAGACTACTAATTTCTGCCTTCAAGTA
>NW_019474078.1:0-1787 GCF_002814215.2 Seriola lalandi dorsalis | reverse complement strand
AGACGGTGTACTTCTACAACATCAGTGTGAACTGGATTTTAAGACAAACCTTCATTTTGACTGCAATTTTGACAACATCTCTCATTGTTTTCTGTCCAGGTGTTAAAGGTGAGAAAGGTTGTGCAGGCCCTTGTGGGATACCTGGTTCAGATGGAAAACCAGGATCAGGAGGACTTAAAGGTGTTAAAGGAGAACCGAGTCCACCTGGACCAGGATCTACAGGATGTACAGGAGAGAAGGTATCACACACATACACGCCACTATCTACCAACAGAATTTTATTTTCATACCACTGTGCCGGCGACAGTCAAGGCCGGAATATCTCAGGAACTCCTCAAGTGAATCACTTCAAATTTGGCACCAACGTTAATTTGGACTCAAGGATCAACTGATTAGATTTTGACAGTGACACATCAAATCTTCACTGTGACCTACAAAACATGTTTTTGTCTATAACATAAAAATTCATACACTAATTAAGACACAATTTAACTCAAATGTCTATAAGGATAAAATTAAGTGATGACATTTTATATCCAAAAGGTCAAAGGTCAACTTCACTGTGACATTATAATGTTCTGTAAAAACTCTTCTGACCATTATCCAACACTGTAACTCAGGAAGGAGAGACTGTGACCATCCAACCAACCACAAGGCAAAATCTCAACCAAGATGTCCAATTAAAAGCTCGAACAAAACAAAGCATCATGAAGTGAACAGGTTGAGTTGAGCTAATTAGCTGCATTTGATTGGTTCCAGTGTTTATATTTATGGGATTTTGTATAATAATTTAATTTTAAGGTATTTTTACAACTTACCTGCTCCACTTGTTTGCCGATGACTGTCTGCTTTATAATGCCACAGCCCCTCGGCCTTTATCAGTTCTCTCTGGACGTAGAATGCATCTACTCAGTTGGTTTTCCATCTGGTATCTCTTCCACACAGCCATGGTTCTCTTTAATAAAACACATGTTTTGTTTCATGTTTGTCTTTTACACTTCCATGTTTCCCTTTCTTTACTTAAGCCCAGCATACACATTGTACACATTATTGATAATTATATATTTCTGACCTGGATATCTTTTGTATTTAAATGGTCCTGAAAGATGAGTCTGCTTTGAATCAACATTGATTGTTCTCCCCTGCTCTGTCCTGTCAGGGGAATCCAGGATGTCCAGGACCTTTAGGTACAAAGGGGAAACCAGGAGACCTTGGGAACTTTGGTCCTCCAGGAGACTGTGGCCCCTGTGGCCCCAAAGGACACTCTGGGCCTCCAGGATGCAGAGGTGTGATACTTTACTGTTTACACTTCATATATCTGCATCTTAAACAGTCTGTAGTCAGTCCTGTGTTATAGGTGTTACATCCAGAGTTTATCCAAAGTTTATTTTTACATGTTTCAGGTTGTTTTGAATCAGAATAGTGTGTTATGTTTCTATTGTTTAAAAACAAGCAGAGGGGATATTTAGGCAAAAGAAACAGTCTGTAAGAAGCAGACCTTGTGGTCTGGGGTGAAGCAGATCAACCACAGGGTGCTGTGACAATAGATATATAGATTTTACCATTAAAGAGAGAGAGAGAGAGAGAGAGACAGACAGATAGACAGACAGATGGACAGAGAGAGAATCAGACAGACAGACATCATGATGTATTTTCATCCACCTGCTATTCATATTTTCAGTTTGTGAATCATAGACCTGAGTAGAATCAACAGGAAGTGAAGAAAAGGCTAAACCTGTTGTGTGTGGTGTAACAGTAGCTGTGTGGGTAACAGAGTAAACAGACTT
>NW_019474077.1:0-1788 GCF_002814215.2 Seriola lalandi dorsalis | reverse complement strand
TTTAAATCATCTTTCAGTTTTGGGTTCCATACTTTACTGTTATGTTGATGTTTTCTCTTTGGGATTGCTGTAAAGGGTGCAAGAGGCAGGGCGGGGGTGGTGTTCTCCCTGTTTCCTGTTCAGACCTTGGGGGAGCTGGGACTTGGAAGAGGGGAGGTCACTTCTTGCTCCAACTGTTAAGTTGAGAGTGTAAAGTGGGGAGACAGTGGAACGATCCTGTTTCCCCCGTCCACTCTCAGCCACGTGCACATTACGGCCGCTCTGTGATGGACCAGTGGCTTCAGTATCAGACAGTTCATACCACTGTCGTATTGTCATGTCAGTCAGTAAAATGTGCTTTAAAAAAAAAAAAAAGGGATAACACACTTCACCGCTTTCTCCACCAGAAAGACAATAAACCGATTCCCAAACTGTTGAACTGTTACTTTAAACCGATACAAACTGACAGTAGAACAGATGGATGCACAGTCAGTGACTAAAATAGATGGAGGCTGTGGGATTATTGATGTGGAAATAAATATCCACTGTTAGGTATCTCAGTGCTCTCATATAATCCATGTGAAGAAGAAGAAAAAAAAAAGATTCACATTGTTTTGTTTTATCCTGAAAATTGAGACATTCGCTGACAGATCCCAGTTGTTTTCAACATAAAAGACCTCCATCCTGTGTTCTTACCACACAACCGCCCCCCCACCACATATTAAATGACTCGAGGCCTGGAAGTTCATCAATACTTGGTTCCAAAACTAAATCAAATCAGTTTAGCTATTCTTATTCTACCCAAGAGAACTGCTATAGTGAAGACAAAGCTAACCAAATATATATCCATTCATGTTTACGTCTGTTGTAAGACATGTGACTCCATCGGGATCGCATCAGGACAGTGTGTAACCTACTTCACTGTAATCCTATTCAATAACTAAGCTCAACTAATAAAACCCTCCAAGAATTTTCCCCCAAGCCTTGCCGCTGCGGTGAGTTTGAGGCTGCCCATACTGAGGTGTGGTCTTCCAAAATGACTTATGCCGCTGAGTTAAAAAGGAAAAGGGTGAAAAATGAAGCCCAATCCTCCTCTCATCGGAGGCGGGGGGATGGGCAGCATTGCCATAGGAAATGGTGTCTGGGCTTTGGAACAATCTGTCAAGTAGAACCTAAGTATAACAACTTTGATATGTCTTTCCTCCCCTCCTCTTAAAATGTTTGCACTTTAGCATGCCATAAACTTGTCATCTCTGCTCCAGTGGAGCCATAATTTGCCCAACACTGAAGTACACTTATACCTGTATGGGCTAAAATTTACTGTGGTCTCTTGTTTTAAAAGGCTTAAAATTATGTCAAAACTCAAGATTTGATCAAGGAGGATTCTGTATGCACAAGACTTGGAGATAACATGTTTTAGTCGAGGAGTATATTTTTCTCATGTCTTTATGTCAACCTGTCTGTGACAAGGTCTTGGATTTCACTCTACACCTCTTGGCTCAAAACCTCACTACCCTTTAGCATTGGTTCTTCATAGTCTCAGCTGAGAGTTATGGGGGCCACGCTTGTTTAAGAATGTAAAGCAACAACCCCTTACCCTATGGCCATTAAATATCCTGAGATCTTGACATTATTTTAAGATTAAATGCTTTAATTTACCTTTTTGTGCCATGAACTTTACCCCTTATTGCCTCATTTACTTCTTCAATTACTGATTTCCAACAGTTTCCAGAATGCCTTTTGACAAACCCTGCAGAGAACATGGCCTAACGTGTTCCATTCAACTGCAAATTATTGCTGTGTGTAACA
>NW_019474076.1:0-1788 GCF_002814215.2 Seriola lalandi dorsalis | reverse complement strand
TGTCAACTGACACTGAAATCTACCAAAATATATCTATAGAAACAATTACAAAACAAAACTGATGTGTTATTGTTATTTAATCAAATTGAATATGTTGATTATGTTACAGATAACAACTGTTATTGGATGTTGTGACTCCTCTTTATTCCATTTAGTTGTTGTTGATACTTGTTTATGTGTGGTCACATCACAGAATAAAAATGACTGAAGTTATGACGACTGGAAATATCACTGTAGAGGGGAAAGCTAAAATGCACGTCCGTACTAATTTATAAAACCTGACGCAGCATTCCTTTACTTCTCGGGAAGGAAGTGGAGTGGGAAGGTCAGGAGGCCTGTACGGGAGCTCTTCCCTTTACAAGGCTACATTCAAAGCATTTCTTCACTCCTCTGCTTGTGTTAGCCTAACCTAGTGTAAGCCTGTGCATCCGGTCTCCATTACTGTGTTCTCTTTTGAGAAAATGTGACGGTGATAAGGCTCTTTTGAAGTCCAGCTTTACTACAGGCCCTCTACAGGGGAACAAAGCCAGCAGCCAGGTGCTAAAGTGAAGAGAAACTCAGCCAGATTTATTTACTTTTCAGAGCTCCGAGTTTGAGATTTAAGAGGTCCACATTTCTACTCAAACATTTCTAGATATGTTCTTGATATCTTTACCTCATGATTCAGTATCTCCTCCTCTCCGGTGTGCAGTTGGATAAGACTTTGTATTTCTAAAATGACCATATTTTTGTGTGGATTAATAAACATTTCCATATCGTAACATTTCAAAAACACTTTGGTCATTAGGCTGCACTCCAGTCAAAACAGTCTGCAGCGTGTCAGCCTTCATGCCCTGTGTCAATCAGCAGACATTTCCACTAACAATATGCCAACACCCACTCTGCATTCTGTTCAGGAAACCTTTCAGTAACTCCAAATGGAATCTTCTTAATGATTTCCTGTACCTGATGCCTGCTGTTGCTATCTGCATTTCAGCAATGGGTCAGTGTGACTGTACTCCTGACTTTTGACCTTGACGTTGCATTTGTGTTGCTTTCATGACCACTCAGAATAATGTCAATGCCAATGCCAAGGTCAGCTCAATGCCCTGTGCATAATACGGCCGAGTGAACCTCCATTCAACTAACAAGAGTGCTTCTGTATAAATTATAGTATCACTTTTAGAGAATTGCACATTGTTGTGTAATCCTATGGTCTAATACTTTTTGGTAAAGATTTTCATATGTTTTGGCACCATTGAAGAAAAATGGCCAAACAGCTAGCTTAGTTAGCTGGCTTTGGTTTTGCAGTGCTGCTTTTGTAGTGTAGAGATTTGTTAGCTAATGGTGTGGTGGACAGTCTGGTGCTTACTTTTTGACACTTGACACATGAAATGTGCATTGGCTCAAGATTTACAATTAAGTTCATGTTTGTATGGCTTAGAGGGATGGAAATTGCTTCTAATAACTTAGTGTGTTTATGGTAATTATAGGTTTACTGTTATAATTCTATAATAGCCCAATCATCCTGTAGCCACCTTCACTCTATTAAAACAGAGCAGAGCCACCATTCAGGTTTTCACAAATCTCTGTATAAGTGTGGATAAAATGTAAGTGATCTTTTCAAATGCTAATATGTTTTTACTGGGATTAAGATGGAAAAACATAATTATATTTACCTTTGTCGCCTTCACATTTATAGCCTTAACAGGCGAAAGGATGTGCATGTGGCTCTACTATAAATGGGCAAACAAGATGGTAAGATATAGTGCTTATAGGGTTACTATAACAACCTATTGGTGGGCATTA
>NW_019474075.1:0-8870 GCF_002814215.2 Seriola lalandi dorsalis | reverse complement strand
TTTTTTTTTTGAAGACATATGAGATAAGTCCTTTCTAAGTCATGAGCATCAGGTTAAGCTGTGTGCATGTCTACAAACCAGCACAGTCTTCATGTGGACTGTGCAAGAAGCCCTGTCTTATTATAGCTTTGCAATGAGAATTTGAAGAGGCCAGTTTAGCTTGCTGTGGTTTTGCCTAGAGGCAGCTTTCAGGCAGAGATATTTAATATGTTTCCTCTCCTGTACTGATAACTGAATTTATAGATTCCACTTTGATCAGCACAGGAAATAGCAAAAGCATAATGTCTTAAACAGAGTACAAGAAGTAAATGTGTCAAATGTGTCATGTTTAACATTTTTAATGTTTCTTTTCTTTCTGAATGTCTAGAATTTGACAGAAGGAATAATCTAAGGACTATAAATTGCTGTAACTGGCAATCATACCCATCATGAAGGCAATAAATATTGTTGTATGTCTATTTTCCAATTTCCAAATCAGTCGCTAAGTTCATAAAGCTGACATGTATAGAGTGAAATGACCACAATGCAATGTGGAGAAGAACCCTGAAACCCCTGAAGTCAGTGAGCGGCTCATTTTGCCATTTGGCCACTTATCACCCGAAGACACACTGATATGACAGGATGTGATTAGCTCCTAATCAAGTATCTCTGGGTCAGCTCAGTGTGTGACAAGAGCCAAACTCCCGACTGGATGTCCAAAATCATTCGCTATATGTGGTCCACTATTTCGTGGGTCTGCCATTTTGTTGTAGCGTCCGATTCATCTTAGAAGCATTCTCAGACCCTTCATAGTGGACAAAAAGGACCTCACCATGCAGTGGAGAAAGTAGTAAACAAGCACCAGACACCAACCGACAACCGCCATGGACTCTTGTTTTTTTGCCACAAGATAACAACACACCATATAGTTTTCTACCCCATATAGTGAAGAGTGAATGAGTGAACATTTCCGGACGCAGCCCCTGACACCCATTACGCAGGTTACCATAGAGACAGGCCAGTGAGCATGTGATAGGCCTAACTCTAAGGCAGGAAGAATTGTCTGGAATCCAATTGCTGTGCTGGCTTCTATCTACAAGGTCATTCATTCATTCATTCATTCTGACAACGCCTGCTC
Source organism: Seriola lalandi dorsalis (assembly GCF_002814215.2). Taxonomy (NCBI): domain Eukaryota; kingdom Metazoa; phylum Chordata; class Actinopteri; order Carangiformes; family Carangidae; genus Seriola; species Seriola lalandi. The sequence goes on along the minus strand of NW_019474075.1, from coordinate 7,753 downwards.
AGCCGATGAACACCTCATTTTCATGATAATCAACAAAACATCCAGCCGCAGAGGACAAAGTCATATGGCCAGGCTCCTGCACAATAATGGAGAAATCAAATAAAAATGGCAACGCAAACAGCAAGTCATAAAAGCATGTTCTTTAAAAAATAAATAAATAAAAAATATTGCAGTGCAAATGAAGAAAACAAAAAGTGTAACGTCTGCACTCAACGCCGTCTACTGCTTAATCCCTATCAGTTGTTAGCCACAGGCCTCCTCAATAATCCCTTATGCAATAAACGGACACAATCTTGCATGGCAGTTGATCTAATGTCAGAGTCGGACGATTATGATTAATGAGGATTCCTTATTGTTCCTTTATGAGTTTCAGCACAAGCTGGGCTGAGGGAGATACCATTTTATAGTCAATGTCAATAAACGGTACCGACTGAGGGTTGCCTCAGCAGTGAAAAAGCGACGACACAGAAACAAAAATCCATTTCGAAGCCTTATTTTATCATCACGGTCAGAAAGGAAAATCCATTTTGGGGACAGACCATATTATATCACAGCCCCTCGATGTGGTTAAATGTATTCATACCTGTAAATCCTCACTTGCCCAATTTTTTGTTTTGTGAATTCAGGCTTTCTTGACCCTTTGATACAAAAGCAGCTGACCGTGATTTTGTTTCAATATGTGAACACTCCCCATCTTGTCACCCCGACGTGTTTTCTTATAGCTATGTTTCCATTTTCTTTCCTTCTCCCTCTCCTTCTTCGACTCGCTCTTTTTCTTCCCCCTGTTTTCGTACACACCCAGTCAGCCTTAATCCCTCCCTGTAGAAGGGACTCTGGCCAATAAGTGAATGCAATAAACTGTATCAATTTTCTGCTATTGATTATGGATACACTATATGAGCACACAAATATGCGTGCACGGTGACAGCCGCATGCGTGTGTGCAGTGGTGCACATGCACTCACGCAAACACACATGTGTACAAGAAACACAGACCAGATGCACAACCAAATCTGGCTGTTTGAATACAGTATTTGAATGAAGAATGACGATATCAACGATTTGAATGGGAAATTTCTTTTAAAATTTTTGTGTGTATTTGTGAACTACTTTTGTATTTCCTGAAAAATGTGACCTCTGTGGGACGTGTCTCATCAAAATTGCATTTTTTTTTTTTTACTTTTTTTTTTTTTTAAATTAGTATCACACAGTTTATTCTAATGCTGTTAATCTCTCTACAAACTACATTAAAAAGGTAAATAACAGAAAGTTGTGTTCAGATTTGTGACAAAATTGGATGTAGACATGCTGGACACATTCTGACAGAGCCATAAATACAACTGAATATTTTACCTCAAATATGTTTAAAATGAAAACATTGATTACAGACTTTTAAATATGTGTATAAATTGACAGTTTTTACGCATTATATTCATTTAGGCCACTTTGAACTTGAAAAATATGCTCATTGTGGGGGGAGGGGGAGGGAGTTAAACCAAATGTCCATTATATCAAATACGTCACTTATTACTAAGGGCCACAGTGGAACAAGGTTGTGATAGAATAAGTGTCATTAGACATCAAATAAAATGAGAAACAAATCATAATCATTGGATGAAAATGTAAAATAATTAAAACTTGAAAATATAAAATCACACTTAAACCATTAAAATCAAAGCAATTAATTAAACACAGGCCCAAACAAACGTAATTTACCTGTGTTATTTCATCTGGCTCAGCATGTATGTCTGAAGGCCAGAGATGTGTCTAATGGTTTGTAGGAGAGCTTGAAGGATTTAAAACGCAATTCATGCCTCGCCCGTCTCTCTCCCTCTATCAAGGGTGTCAGCCTTTTGACAACCATATAAAATCCATTTCATGTGGGTCACAGGTGACCTCCATCCTCCCTCTCCAGTCACTTAGCTGTCTACCGGTGATTTGCCTTCTGCAATAGGTAATGAGCACTAATAAAAAAAGATGAGCCGGTGAAACTTACCATTCAAGATGCTCTGGGAAAAGATAAAAGCCAATATCCACATGCCCTGCTCCGTTCAATCCCCCCCAAGCTATGCTTTCTCTTCTCCCTCCGACCGGTGCCTCCCTGGGTTTCTCTTCTGTGCGCTTGGGGTAAGGTTAAACATTTGCCACTGTCTTGAAGCAAACCGGTCCAAGTCTCTACTTTTAATATCTCCTTCCTACTTTTTCGTTACACTGATTTTTCTTTTTTTCTTAGCCCTCTCTTTGCGCTTGGAACATAAATGAGCCTCTGTGATTGTCTTGGGGGAGAGCTGTGCTCAGACTCTCCTCCTCTGCTCCGCGTCTTGCTGCTTCTCCCTGTTATTCAAAGGGATGCTGAAGGGGTGAAGCCCAGGTGTGTGTGATGCTGAGTCAGAGCCGGGTACGAGCGGATCGTGAAACAAAAATGAATGCCCAAAGTGGATAAACTAAATCTTTAGAAAAAAAAAATGTCAGAAGCTCCGATTACCTAAATAAAAGACTGACTGAGGGATCATCCTTGGGGAAAAAATTAAAATTTTACAAAATTAAAATAACTAAAAGAGCAAAGAAGCAAACAAGGGGGAGAGGGTGGTAGAATAAGAATGAAAAACAGGTTTTTTTCTGAGACTCCAAAGTCAGATCATCTTCATCGCCTCTGTGCGTCCAGCAAGAGGCGAGCAAGCGCATCTTCCCCGCTGCCGCTCTCTAATCGCACCACACTGACTCTCTGAGCATTGCACAGAATAACCCTCTCGCCTGCCCCTGCAGACGCTTTAATTCCTCATTGCCTTAAAGGAGCAGAGGCGGCTACCGGTCGGTCCTGAGGGCAAGGTAGGAGTGGAGGTGAGAATGTGAGAGCACGCGGCGAGTGGGGGCATTTGCATTAAGGAAATGAGCTGCACCTGACGCACCGAGACACCTAGGATAACATTTTTACGCACGGAGATGTGCCGGCTGAGGCAGAAAGCGCTGTCTACTGGCGTGCAGGTGCACCCAGTACAATGCGTTACATCCCACATCTGACTTGAATAAAGCCAATAGGGTATATCTCTCATGGACAAGAACATGGGAGAATTCCCCGTGGTAATGGGAAGCTACAAGGACATCCAATGACGCATATTTTGTGTTCACTTAAGTGCATGGATGTGGGGAAAAAAGGTGTTTAATTGAATAACATTAATAAAATTGATTGGTTTGATAATTACAAAGGAAAATAGAAAGAAAAAGCAACATTTTGTCAGTGGCTGGAGAAAATAGAGGGTTAAACTAAAACATCCCCCACCCCAAAGGCAGCACACACACATACACACTCCATACCACCTCCCTCAAACCCATAATGCACCCACCACTACCACCACCACCACCCCTCCATTTTAATGCTTGCCTTGAAGTCAAGGGTGTAGCTGTAGCAGGCTGTGGAAGCCTGTGGGCCTGTCCACAGAGCCGGGTTACACAGAATGTGATATAACCAGCAGGGCAGTCTGCATCTCATTCTCTATCCCACATGACAGAATATACTGAAAGTGAAATCCTGTTTATTCACTCCAGGATACTCATTTTCTCTCCTTATACCAGAAATGGGGAAAGGAGCGTCACAATTTTGAATGTGTGCAAAGGAAAATAAATATAAAATACTGAAATCCTAATATATGGTGTGTGTGTGTGTGTGTGTGTGTGTGTGTGTGTGTGTGTGTGTGTGTTCTGCCACTGTTTTTTCCATTGTGTGTCTGTTTGTCAAAGAGAGCTACTTAGTCTACGATCTTTGTGTGTAAATTTGGGAAAAATGAAGGCAGGCTTCTGTAATACGCAGAGATGTTTTAATCAGCCCATGCTCCTGTTGTCTAGTTTTCTTACAGTGCGTGTTTGTCTACAGTATCTGTCCACTTGTGTGCCTGTTTCCCCTACAGTGGTCACTCCAGTGCAGCAGACGAACACGAACACTGCTCTGCATTTGCTTAACTCCAGAACACAGTGTTCTAGCTTCCCCTTGAAACTGTATAGCTCTGCTTTTATTTATTTATCTATTTTTTTACTTCTGTTTGATTTATATGAAATACTTCTTCCATTACTGTTGTCCTCTTTCTGAACTATTGTTACGCCAAAATTTAAATTTAATTGAGTAAGAGTATCATTAGACTTACTTTTCCCCCTAAGCTGTAAGATAAACCCAAACAAGTTGAAGTCTCTGTGGCACCGAGGAGAAAACATGGGTGAATCAGGGCAGTGGGTCAGAGATCCTGCCTGTCATTTAGAGTGGATTAGGAGCGCTGTGCTGGTGTTTCAGCTCGGGATTCTTGGCATGGACGAGCAAGTTAGTTGATTAGCGGAGGCTGACTGTGAGATATGATCATTTAAGAGGGAGAATACAATACCAGCCTGGCTGCAAAGGTATCAGACCTTTGTTTTGCCTCACAAGATACAAATTCTGCTGCTCAGCACTGCTGTGTGGCACTTGTATACGCTGTACATTTACATTATGAAAGGGTTTGCTTCCAAAAGGGAAAGTGCCTTGCTCAAGGGCACCTCTGAATTTTTCATTTACCTCCTCTGTAAAGTTCAAGGACTACACATGTGTATGATGCCACAGACAGAGCCTACACATGCCCTGCAACCAGACCAGTACTTTGTGTAATTTTCCTTGGTTCAGCCTTCAGCAATGTTAAATGGTAAAAGTTTTTTTGTCACTGAAGGTGACATTAGCAGCCTGCAAAGACAAACAAAAAGAGGGCGAAAAAAAATGATCCCACTGTGGGTTCAAGGGACTGGGAGGAGGGGATCCGTGGAATTAGAGGGTGCCATCTGACATTTTAGGGGAAATGAGGCATTGGTATAATCTGGCTCAGCAAACAGGATTTTATGAGAAGCTGAAATTAAAAATGTGGGGAAAGAAATGGAATAAATAAAGTAATGCAAATCAAAAGGTTATATTTGTACGTGGGATGAGAAAACTTAATGCTGACACAGATGGAACAATCAAGCCCAGTGTCATTTAAGCAGAGAAGAGGAGGGATGATTCTCTCCACCCCAGAACATAGGCCAGAGTGACGTTTGCAGCGGGGGCCACATATTGTGTGTACAGTATATACACGGTCACGCTACTGTACACACACGCACACACTCCATACGTGGGAGTTTCCCAGTGTAAGCACAGTTTCACAATGTGTGTTTGACAGCAAACAAACACACATGGTAACATCAACACTGACCAAATGACCTTACAACGACCCAATGACAGCAGGTGTGTGCGTGAGATCATTTCTGTCATATTCATTTGTAGGTTGAGAAAAATCAATATAATTGGGCCTCATTAAGCACAGTGCTTTATGTGAAGCATGTTTGATCCCAACAATATAGTGTCTAATATTTGGATGGTGAGGGTTAATTGCCCTTTCACCTTAAAAACTGTAATTAAAAAATAATTGCCTCCTTCTCCATATTCAAAAATACCCAACTCTCTGAAGGAAGCTTTTAATACCACATGCACTGAGGTACAATCTAATACACGTGTGGGGATGCCGGAGACAACAACTCAGTTATAACAGCACAGCTCAATAACAGAGAGAGCTCAGCTGTAATTTTGGTGATATACAAAGATTACATTTAGCTGAGCGTGGAGATACAAACAGATCAAGTGTTTCTTATGGTCGCACACGGGCTCTTGCATCCTTGTGGAAAACAGGTGCTAGTGTTTATCTCTTACACCACACAGACAGCTGTACAACTGAACAGGCTACTTGGGATGTGAAAGACAATACTTTGATTTTCGCTCTAAAGACAAAAGCCATGACCTTGTGACCAAATGGGCTGATGTATTCAGTAGGAAGCATGTCGGCATGCAGAGGAGGCACATGCTTTTTCTCACTGCAAAAGCAACATTAACTTCCTTACAGGGCTGATGTCAATTATTTTCAGTTACATACTGAAGTCAAAGTTCAAGCTCCCAATGTTTCCCAAAGTGAAATATCATAGTGCCGCTCATCTTATTCACAGCATAGTTTGTCCTTATGGTTTTGTATAACAACAGATACATAAGACATCCATATGTGGATGAAAACATTTAGATATGTAACATGATTTTAAGAGAGAACTACATGAACCAAGTAACATTACTAAGCCCCTCTGTAGTCGTGTTTTGAATACGAGCAGAGGGGATTTTTGGTGGATTTACTGTGAGAGTGGGGGGAGGACGAGGGTGTAGTTCATTTTAGCCCCCCAGCATGATGCCTAAACAGTGGTAAGTGAACATGACAATGAGGCCCGCAGACAGTCCTGGCCTTGCTGTGTGGCCATGCATGTGTGTCTGTGTCTGTGTGTGTGTGTATGCGTGTGCGCTTGCATGTCCCACCATGTCTGTGTGTGCATACAAGGAAGGAAGTAGAGCACATATGAGACAACTCATGAACACTGCTTACCCAAGGTCGTGACTCCTCAGATTGTTATACTCACATTGGCTTGGGATGTGTGCTCGGTGCTATTCATTTTAACTGCCAACTTCATCATGGATGATAAAATACGATTAGAGATATTAATAAAAGTAGAGGCAGCGGTTACACCAGTGGAGGTTATATTATTTCAATTTATTAGCAATGTAAGATCTATAATGTGTGTTGTCTGAATGTTAAATCAGTCTGTGTAAAAGTTATTGATGACTGTAGGTGAATTATAGCACATTTATAAATCCAAGAGAAAGTCGTGATCTTATGAATTTATTTCTTTTAAAATATATGCGAGAGCAAAGGGGAAGATGTAGGCAGATGGGAGCAGATAAGTTAAAGATTTCAAAGCAGCTGTGCAAAAGAAGCTGAAACTCAATATGAAGTAAAATGGCATACTGAGCCCATAGTGTTGAGATTTTTCACTATTCAAGTTCAAGAGCTGCAAACCAGTATCAGCAAGGTTTCTTCAATCAGTGTATCAGTGTTCTATCAGATGTATAATTTATGGATAGGACCTTATTTGCCCTGGCACTGCATATTTAGTTGAGATATTTATTTCCAAGATCATACCTACAAGAGCACAAAAATGACATATTAGTTAGTCGGTACATGAATAATGTTCAATGCTTGAATTCACCAGTTGTGAAGTTGTGTACAACAGCTACAGTGCTTTCCAGGGGACTACTTCCTTTGTTTACTGTCAACTGGACTCAAACTCAAGTGTTGGGGGTGATTTCTGAAACTTTGAGAAAGCTCCAGGAAGCCCACACTCCTCAGCGCAACTCAATCAACTCAGCATTGCTTTTACTGGAGTGTGCATGCCCAAATCTCAACAACGAGGTGATGAGGAAGTTGTTATCATGACAAAAAGTCATAATGGACAAAAATATGAGAGTATGAATTAGTTTGGCAAAAATGGAAATTCTCTTACAATGTTTCTTGGGAATTAATGTTGATTTAACATAAGTAAAAATGTGTAAAACACTGCTGCCACAGCATCTCCACCATACACTCCATCATGTCCTGCCCAGCTAATGAATTGAGATCAGTAACAATAGTCAGTGTGCTTCAGTGGTCATATTGATTGCATCATAAGTTAAATCAAATCAAGTGCTTCTTTTGATTTATTGAAACATACTTCTACTGTGGTCAAGTCTGCATGTAATCCCTGTAATAACCATTGTCAATGCAAATGCATATTAATAATGATAGGAAGATGGAGCACATTCTCCTTCAGTTATGTCTCCTCTTCCACCTTCTTCTCTGCAGGGCACTCACACACCACACACACCACACACGTTAACGCACAGAGAGTCCCCC
>NW_019474074.1:0-1789 GCF_002814215.2 Seriola lalandi dorsalis | reverse complement strand
TCAGGTGTGGTGGATGGTGTTCAACCAATTGAGAGGTTAAATTGTGTCATAATTAGTAAATTAATTTGTGAGCTATGGCCAAAATTGGAACAAATTCCCTCAAGGGGTTATTTTACATTATGCCTCCGGCTCTTACTGTTGCCGGCGCAGAGAACAACTGGCTGACCTTCTCCTTCTTGTTTTACATTCCTCACACACTTATTTCAAACCCTGCCAAGAAGGTGTCTGAGGTGTGAATGTCGCAATTCTGACATTGTCGGTTTTGGAGATTGTCAGACACAGCCCTCCCGATTCCAACAGTAGAAAAATGTGGAGACGAAGGGGCTGACCATCTGACAAGCAATTCTGATAGAATATACTGGCCCCTGAAGCGACAAAGCTCCATCACTCTCATTGCCGGACTATTTTACACTAGGTTTCATCTCTTAGGCTATCTTGTGGTGGGGCAGGTTGTTTTCTGTCAAAACAAAGGAACACTTGGGTTCTGGAGGCTGAAGAAGGCTGTTCACCTCCAGCGGTATTTATGGGTATTTAATCCATATTTTTTTTATAGTTAATAATTCATCAGAGTACAAAAGTCTTTTACAAAGCAGGCAACTCATTACATGTCCAAATGATCAATTTATTACAATCCAAAACTTTTTGGGATCATTTAAGTTGCTGGTGGTTTTAGAAAAGTAGAACTCAGATTTATCTTTTTGTATTGAGAGAGGTACAATGATCTCAGAGCTGTCTAGAAATCAGCCAGTCAGTCTGATTTTCAGGCCTTGGCTCAGACAACGTCCCTTTGTTTAGCAGACTGGACAGCTGAGGAGTAAGCCAAGGACTGTTTAATTCTAATTTTAGTAAAAGCATCATTAAAGTATTTCCAAGCTAGTTCCACCTCTGTAACGGGAAGGATCTTGTTCCTCTCTGAGGAAAGTTCTGCTGACAGAAAAGCTTAAATCTCATGTGAAAACAATTTGTGCTCATGTCTGACTGTAGCTGTAACACAATGGTCGCTAATCTCATCTGCAAAAATACCACTATCTGATATTTATATTTTTATATTTTTATTATTTATATTTATTATTATAACTAATATTTATAAGAAGCATTTGTTACAGTTAAATCAAAAGGATTTCTGTGGGCATTTAAGATTCAGATGTATTGAGCTATTGATTAGTTGTGTAAGATAAAATAAGTCACAGGTATATCAAAAACAGTAAGAGACAGAGGACAAACACTCCAAGTTAAAATCTCCATTTGGGTGAATCTCATTCAAAGGTCTAGGTCTATGATAATCTATAACAGCTATTTACTCAACCATGCTGAAGCCTCACTACTGGTTGAAGGGGGAGACACTGTAACTAGGCTATGATAGATTTCTTTAGCAATGTTTCAGACAACATAAAATATCAGTATCAGATGATTTTACCCAGATTTTTGACTTCTGATATTTATTTGATCAACACCAATGGACTAAATAGGTTATTAAAACAGGGTAGAGCCAATCTTCCACAATATTTACTGATGATGTGAGAGGTTTTCATATCTTTAGGTTCTGTAAACAAGATTTTAATCATTAATGCAGAAATGAAGCCACACCCTCTCTGTGTGTGTTGTAATATGAGTTTCTCAGGTCTTTGTTTTGGTAGCCAGTCTGGCAGTGTGCATTTTAGTGCATGAGTCTCTCCTGTTAAACTGTTGGTCCTTACCATCTTTATTAAATCACAGCCTCCACCCACATGTGAGATGGCACTGTGCAGTACACAGCGTCCAGGTGAAAGTGACCTTCCAGAATTTCCTC
>NW_019474073.1:0-1789 GCF_002814215.2 Seriola lalandi dorsalis | reverse complement strand
AATCCATGAAAAAGTTGCAGATTGTACATCACCTGCTGCCTCTGATATGTCTGGCACAAGTGTTTGCCAGAGGCTACCGTCTCACCGAGTTGGCTCAGCCTTGAGGGATGAAGGGTGCCTGATGAGCCGATCCAAGGAAGACAGGAGGGAGTCGAAGCCTGGCCGGTCCCCTCGATCAGCCTGCCAGCACTGAAGCATCAGAGAGTGGAGGGCAGGGGGGCAGTTGTGGGGGGCAGGGAGGCGATACTGGTCTGCCACTGCCTTCATCACCTGCACAGAGAAAGAGAGAGAGACTTGAAACATAAGTAGGGCAGATGGTGTGAGGAGTCTTGTGTAATTGCCTTACATAAAAGGTCATGGATGACAGAGGGCCTGTGAGAGTGACTAAGAGAAAATTATGCAAACTCCAGCTGCCTGGCATTTTGTGTTTGTGGAATAAAGAGGAGGGGGAAAGTGATAAAGTACATTTACTTAAGTAGCTGTCTTCAATTTTTAAGCCCTGGTGCTTTCCTTTAGTTGTCCACAATTATTACTTACAATTACACTTTTATTCCACCTATTATATATTATACACAACATTACTTACACACTGTCCTAACAGGTAACAGTAATAGGAGGGACTATTACTTTTAATTGCGTATTATTGCAGTGTAGTGGTTAGACTTAAGTTAAGGCTTTGAATGCATCTCCATCACTAATTTAGCGTGACTTCTCCTGCTCAGGCTAAATTCCCCTTCGTACTCACTTCCTGATTACTCATGTCCCAGTACGGACGCTCTCCGTATGACATCACTTCCCACATCAGAATGCCGAAGCTCCAGACATCACTAGCTGAGCTGAACTTGCGATGCTGAAATGCTTCTGGTGCCGTCCACCTCACAGGAATCTTACTGCCCTGATAGAGGACAACAGAGGACAGAGGCAGTGAAGCAGTGACCGATGAAAGCCAAAGCAAAGAAAACTCCCTGTTCCAGAACGTACCAGTGAGGCAGTGTACGTAGGTATGTTATGGTCCAGGCCCCTCATGAGACGGGACAGGCCAAAGTCGGAGACCTTACAGACCAGGTTGGAGTTCACCAGCACGTTTCTTGCCGCCAGGTCCCGGTGGACAAAGTTTCTCTCAGAGAGGTAACGCATGCCTGCACCAACCCCCCTGAGCATCCCAACAAGCTGGAGGACACTGAACTGGCCCTCATTCTCCTGAAGGAATTAAGATGGTAGGATCAGGGCAGCAAAAGACAGTTTTTGGTTTATAGCATAGTGAAACACCACACAGATGGAAACTGTTGACAGTGTGTTGTTTTTCTCACCCTGAGGAACGCGTCCAGCGGCCCGTTTTCCATAAACTCAGTGATGATCCTCTCTGGGGGGCTGCGAGTGACCACACCCTCCAGTTTCAGCACATTAGGGTGGTCAAACTGGCCCAGGACTCCTGCTTCACTCAGGAACATTCCCCTCTCCCTGTCGGACGCCCCCCAGCGCAGAGTCTTCACCGCCACCAGCACCTCCCTGCGACCCACCGGACGGTAACGACCTCGAGAAACCTCACCGAACTGAGCTGGAGTAGAGAGGAGGTGGAGCAGATTACACTGTGCTGACAGCTGTCACATGACTACAGCGAGATTTAAAAGGAACGAGAGTGTCAGGCCTACCTGAACCAATCACCTCCTCAATCTTGAGGTGAGTGGGATCTATCTCACGGGCAAACTCTTTGACTGCCTCACTAGGGTCCTCATAAGTGGATGGGTCCACATAATACTTTACTCCTCCTGGAATGAAAATACCATTA
>NW_019474072.1:0-1789 GCF_002814215.2 Seriola lalandi dorsalis | reverse complement strand
GGTCCACCAGACCCGCCAGCACTGGCTGAGTAACAAAAATATGAACATCACACAAGGGTTAAAAGTCGACCCTGCTTGTCAAGTTAACATGAACTGATTAGTGCAGCTTTAAGTTAGTTGTGATGGATTTAAGAAACTGTGTCAAGACCTAAGTAGCCTATAGTCCTGTAATAGCTAGTCAATGCCAGGCAGAGGAGTACCACAAAGGGTAGGTTCACTGATAACTATGAATGGCTGCAGCCACACATGCTCTCTCGCACACACTAACAAAAGTAGAAAGAGAAATATATTTGAAGGGAGGGGAAAAGACCCCCACAGAGATAAATTGAGCATGAAAGATTGAGAAAGAACGAAGGGGGCAGTCTAGTCTTCTGACTCTTAAAAGATTTTAAGCACCGCTTTCATTAAAGATGCCACAGTGGTGACCCTTGAGACGGAAGAGGCGAGGGCCATGAGAAGAAGGGAGTTGCTTTGAGTCATTTCCAGGTGTTGAAAAGTCAAATACAAGTCAGAGAGTGGCTGAGTTTCAGCAACAGCTCAGAGATTTGCATCACACAAAATAAGCTGGGACCAGTGCAGATCTGGCCCCAGTCAGCTTTGCGGAAGGATACGCAGCCTGGACTGGCAGAACAGGCGCAGCGCTACTGTTCAACATCCAGAACAACAATGCCTCTGAAGCATGTTTCCTGGATCACTAGCAGTTTATGAATAGCAAGGCATGGAAGCAGAACCTGAATTATTATAAGCAGAGAGAGAAACAAGGCACAGAGAGAGGGAGGGAAGGCACAGAGGCAGGTGAACAGACAGATTAAGATAGAAGAAGAAAGACGGCGATAATAAAGAGTGATAAAGTTGCAGAGTTGCACTTGTAGAGAGTCAAGGGGATTACCTCAACATTCAATGTAGATCCTGACCTTACTGATATGCAGGAGGAAAATATTGCTCTGACGGGAACAGTATAATGTGGCCCTAAAAACAGATGTAGTAGCAGGAATGTTGATCTTTTCTAACTTTGCTTTAAAAACCAGAGATATGGACCAAAAGACAGACAAAAGAACAAGAGTGGTAAAGTGAAACCAGGGCATGTAGAGAGACATAAAGTCGGGCAGAAGGAAACACAGCCAGCTACGGCGGCAGATAGAAAATGACTATAAAAGAAGTGTAACTGAATAACACAAAGAAAAGAGAAACATCATCCATTTACTGCTGATGCAAACACTTACTCCAATAAGTCCTCTGCCATTGATTTCACAGCCAGAGAGAATTTGTGTTCGATACGCAAGTTATTCAGCACGACCATTCACTGTGACCATCTCAGCAAGGGTAAATCAATTAAAGTTAAAAAATCAAATCTCATTTAATTTTGCCAGACCAACCCCCCCTCAGCAGGAATTTGTGTCGAAGAAAGTTAAAGGTTCGGAAGACCGAGGAGGGAGGAGAGGATTCAACAAAGGGATGGAGGGGGCGTGAGAGAAAGCAGAAATGCAGAAGTGCAAAATATAGAGGGGTGTGGATAGAAAACAAAGAGACAATGAGGCAAAGAGAGACTGAATGCTGTGAAAATGTTTCTCTTCTTCAGTCATAGCAGGTGAAAGCTGAGCTCCAGCTTCAGAATGATAAAACTGACAGGGCTGCATTTTTTCCCTGCATTTGTTTTGTCAGTCACAAGCGATGTGATGCTTTTTGTTTCTGAGTTACGACAGGTTAACAATGAAGTGGCGTCTAAAGAACCAAACTCCAATACATTACTGGATAATTGGTGGCACACATGGCTGTGTCATTTTGTGAG
>NW_019474071.1:0-1789 GCF_002814215.2 Seriola lalandi dorsalis | reverse complement strand
TAGATAGATAGATAAGTGCTGTACCTTCATTAGAACTGATTCAGAGAGTTTCTCTCTGTTGACAATCTTTATGGCCACCTTCTGTCCTGTTATACAGTGGACACCCAACTTCACCAGCCCTGCAGATCCAAAGAGGAAGAGAGAGAGGGAGAGAGAGGAGGCAAATGTTTGAATATCAGAAATCAACATTCAGTGTGAAAACTGGAAGGAAGGGGTGTCATAAATAATTCAAAAGGCTTTACTGACATTGTCACAAACATTGGCCAAACTCAGCTCAACAAAAGACTGATTGGAATATTTGTTAGGAGGCCCGCTGATGCCTTCTCCCTCAGCAAATACTAAAAAATAGACCCTGTAATGAATTTCAGGTCGTAGCAGAATAAAACCACTGAAGATAAGAAGACAAGCAACAAGGATGATGATTAAACCATGAGCTCTGAATATCATAGGAATGTTAAAGGGTGTGTAAGACCCTGGAATCAGCTGATGCACCTCGCAGACAGTCTTATCTGCCTTGCTGCAAGACTCGAGGTAATGTAGGAGGTTCCTACCTGTCTGTCCCTTCCCGAGGGTCTTCTCCAGCCTGTAAGGCCCCACGTACTGGCTGGACTGGCCCACCGTCAGCTCCTTGCTGCTCATCCTTCCCGAGATGATATTCCTATTCCTGATATAAGGCAGATCAAGATAGTGCTCGGTGCTGCTCCGTGCGTAATGCCGTAACGCACATCACAGTCGGCGGTGGAGAGGAGAGGAGAGGAGGTGCGGAGGACTGGTCGTGATCTAAAGCCGGGCCCTGCAGGCTACTCCCATGCACTTGTTTGTCATGCGGTCAGGTCCGTGCTGGGAGTTTCCACTCTATAAGGCCTAGAATAAAGTATTTTCCAGTACCGGGTTGTGTCTCTTTCACTACAGCAGCATCATTCAGAGGGAAGGTAGAAAAGATCAGCAAAGAAAGGGACGTTGTGAGGTTTGGCCGGAGCCAGTGAATAGTACATCAAACCCACCCCTGCTATAAATAACAGTAGTTTAAAGCTGATTGATCCTATATAGCTTATGCAGCTGGACAAAAGTGGAGCAGAAAAGAAAAAAAAATCTCATTCAGACCTGGACAGGAAGGCTACATTTGCCACAGATTGATTTCTGTTGGAGCAGAGTCTCAAATATCCCAAGTCAGAATGCCCTGATTGAATCCATTCTCTGATCGATATCAGGGACCCCCCTCCTCGCTGCTGCTACCGTCCGAAAATGTTTTCATAATTCGCCCTTTTTTTTTCCTCAAGCCAGGCCCCGTTTGGTCAGGATCTGCCTTCCTGTGCAGACGCGGCGTTGTCCAGATAATAATCTATTATCACAACAGCATCAGCAAGAAGAATGGGTTTTCCAATATCCGGTGCACACTTTGGCTCACCCCCTCCCCGGCCCTGCATCAGGAAATAGAGGAAGAGGGGGGAGAGCATCAAAAAGGCAAACAGCCTCGGGCAGACCGGGCCAGACAGGCGAAATGCGCCCGCGGTCAGGACAGCTGCAGCGGGGAGAGGTGCGCTCGGTGTGCCGGGGTACGATCAGCGCTCGGCCCGGTGATTAATCCTGTTTCTAGAAACAACAAGCATCCTCAGCTGGTTTGGTGATAGCCGACTCCCCGCCTCTCCTCCCTCTGCTCCCTCTTCCTCCCTCCCTCTCCCTCTCCCACTCTCTCTCTCTTCCTCTCTGTCTCTCTGTCTCTCTGCCCCTGGCCGGCTATGCTCATGATATCACCACATCTCCTCCCTCAGCCGGAGCTACACTGTTG
>NW_019474070.1:0-1790 GCF_002814215.2 Seriola lalandi dorsalis | reverse complement strand
AGGAAATAGAAGATATACCATATCTAGAGTTAGTAAAGGTATAGATTGCATCTTGTAGTGTAATACAACACTGCAGCTCTAGCTGAAGACAGTCATCAGGAAACATGCTGTACGACATTAATTATGATTCATCTGAAGTGTGTTTTCCAAGCAAATGAGGTGTTTATTGTATGATTTTTTTTTTTAGGTGGCAGGGTTATATATCAAAGTCAAAGTTATTTAGTTTTTTTTCCAGGACAATTCTCAAATGTTAAATGCTGCTAATTTTATTGTGTTAAATTAGCAGAAACGTAAGTACGTCAGCATATAGTTGATACTGCAGGTTGTGATATGGTTGGGACCATAAAAGTGCTCAATACTGTGTCATGTTGTCAAATGTCACAGCTTTAACAAAATAATTTGAGAGGCAAACATGTTTTGTAATTCCAAACTGATGAAACTGCTCTGATACTAATAGAGAAAAAGACGTGCAGGAATGTAAACCTGATGCAGTCTTGTTTACTGATGTTGTGTTGAACCTGCTTCTCATTGGTCTTAGTTTTTCCACAGAAAAATTAATTTGGTCTTGTTCTGTATGTTGTATCCAACAAAACTAACAGGACTGTGAAACGCGCACTTACACACATGCACACAAATTTACATTCCTACATTTGTATAACAAATGACATGTTAATAGTCTTTAACCGTGGCTTGCTCTTTGTCTTCCAGACATCGACGAGTGCAGTTTGCAGACACACACCTGCTGGAATGACAGTGTGTGTGTAAACCTCCCGGGAGGCTACGACTGTGTGTGCACATCTGGTCCGGGCTGCAGTGGCGACTGTCCTCAGGAAGAAGGAATCAGGCGCAATGGAGAAGACTGGAAACCCAGCTTTGACCGCTGCGCTATATGCTCCTGCAAGGTAGAGATGAGAAACACTTGCATATAAATTCACTACACTTAGTCGTAATGGTTCTCACAACCTGGTGGAGGATCTTAACTTACGGTTTTAGATCACAGCTATGATGAAAACCGTATCCCTAAGCTGTTAATATATAGTCATAGGGAAGAGAATAAACTATCAAGGATATGTGTAACGAGTACGTATGGAGCATGTATTCTATAATGTTTGTGTAATGTAGTGTGCAATGGAGCACTGCCACTTTTCAGAGTATCACCTGATACACAAAGGTAGGACAAAACCAAGGGCAAGCACCAATACAAAATATGCAAAATATTCATCATGCATTCAATATCCCAGAAAACCCATCAGTGGTGAGGAGCTAGCTCTCTGTGAGAACACTACATGCACAAAGATCAACAAACGCACATGTAATTGACTGTCTGGGGGTTGAATTAGCTAACATCTGTTTGAATAGTTATCAAACAAACACACAGAAAAAATATCAGAAGAGTTTTCTGGTCATGCTGACATCAAGAGAGCAAAATAATAAGAATCGAAGAGGAAAAGAAAAACACCTCAGTGTTCCCATCTGTTTGTCATTAGCCTGCATTACATTCTGACAAATATTTGTGGCAGTTTAACGACTCATTTCTGTGCTCTGGAGTCAGAGTGGGACGCAGATTTTGATCAGATTTGTCTTTGCGAAGGTGAGGCTCAGTGAGTGAGATTAATGCAAAACAGACACAGATGCTTATTTGCAATAAAATGAGTTTACCACCAGGACGTCGCACATGAACTGCCCCTAGTAAATACCAAGGGTAAACTGAGAGGTAAAATCAATTATGCTTGTGTAGCATGACTTATGACATTTCACTTCAACACTAGTCAACGCAAGCAAATTACTTG
>NW_019474069.1:0-1790 GCF_002814215.2 Seriola lalandi dorsalis | reverse complement strand
TGTGTGTGTGTGTGTGTGTGTGTGTGTGTGTGTCATGCTGTGCAGTTCTGTGTATGTGCTTCAGCTGTAAACTAACATTCAAAATCACATGAAAGTGAATTCTTATCCTGTCGTTTTCCTTAACTTGCACTCCGTCACTTTTGCCATGGTGTCAGGGTTCTCCAGTTCTGGAAGTTGCGTTTAGTAGTATGACTAACACCATTACGTCACCAGTAGGTTAGAAGAAGTGAAACATTTAATGGTGAATGTTACCAGCTAGACCAGCAGCTTTATAACACTTGGCTGAGGAAGATGGTGCCACTACAGGACTCCACAGTTCCAGTGAAACAGCCTGAAGAAATTAGCTGTTTTAACTGGCCAAAAGTCTTTTCCGCTCATGTGCGTACAGGATAACTGCGGAGAGGAACTGTCTGGTTTACTCATTAGCATTGGTGACACGTGGGCATGCATGCACACTCATTCTTTGCAGTAAAATGCAATGGAACAGTTTTGGTTGTCGTGACTGCAGGTCAAAGGCATGTTGGTGTCTGTCCAGGTAAATTCTCTGCACTCTAGTATTAAATGGAGGACTGGAAACGACATCACCTTTACTTTGCTTCCATTTTTCTTCTGTAACTAAACTTCTACTACTTCCTTTAAAGATGTTTATTTAATGCAGAGCACAATTTCTGCTTTAGATGTATGATTTTATGATAACACGACCACTTCCTATTCTCTACATGTTAAACACTGCAGGCTCATGCTGTGGTCATGTTCCTCAACTGCTGACCTGTGTTAAGCTTTCACATCAGTCCTGATGACTTGTCATTAAGGCATGGGAAACAGTTCAGGCAGTGCCTCACATACATGACCAGTATATGTCTAAATTAGACCTACACCTACAGGCTGTGACAACTTTAACCTGAATGATCTTTTTTTTGATAAATAATTCAAATTTTAGTCTCTCACTTTTGTGGAATTGGTAATGTTGGAATGATAATGT
This sequence comes from Seriola lalandi dorsalis, assembly GCF_002814215.2. Classification (NCBI taxonomy): domain Eukaryota; kingdom Metazoa; phylum Chordata; class Actinopteri; order Carangiformes; family Carangidae; genus Seriola; species Seriola lalandi. The sequence goes on along the minus strand of NW_019474069.1, from coordinate 808 downwards.
TGGTAGTAGTGATCTACCACTCGGAGATCACTAGTGGTACTAGTGATATCTGCCGACAGGGCTGGTGCATACAGGAGTTTGTAGTACTGATTTATTAAACCAAGCCTCTGATCCCATCAATCATTTTTGCTCTCACAGGGCAGCAGGACAACACTACGCAGTACTTCATCAGACGACATGGACCAACGCAGTGGTAAGGAGAAACACACTCATGCACACAGAGTACACACTGACTTCAGGTACATGAACTTAAATGACTTCTCAACTCATACCCTGTAACCTTCAATCATGAATAATGCTGAACTGATGAGCAATCGTTGTTTGTTGCAGTGAAACGAAGGCACAGTTTTCATGTTCAGCATAATCAGTCAAAGCGTAAGTGTGAACTTCTCTTCTGCTTCAGGTCTGTCTCCATCTGACAGAGTGCTGGAGTCGACGTCCCTGAGGGAGAAGATGGCGAAATACCAGGCTGCTGTTTCTAAACAAGGCACCACACGATCTGTGAGTTCATACAACAGGACCTGATTTAAAAAAAAAAAAACACCTTCTAAGTACAAACATATAGTATCTCTAAGGTATGTTTAAGAGAAGTGTTAAATGTGTTTTATAAATTGAGATTTTACTGGCTCTTGAATAAAATTTTATAATAAAAGACCCATATGAAGCAGTTAAACAACAAAGCTTAATTGCATTATAACAGCAGTTTAAAACCAAAATCATAGCCACAGCCAAATGTTGTTAATGAACATATCAATTAAAAATCTTATCTATAAAAAATCTACTAACTATATATTGTATAGTGTATTGA
>NW_019474068.1:0-1790 GCF_002814215.2 Seriola lalandi dorsalis | reverse complement strand
ACCTGTTTTATTTATTACCTGTTCACTTGTGCATTTAAGTATTTCACTGATATGCATCATTTATTTTGCTACTTTGATTCACTTTGACTTTTGACCCTGCCCTTTCTCCAGATCCCGAGGATTATCAACCTCAAGCCCAGCAGAGGGCCAGTCTCTGGAGGAACCATTGTCAACATCACCGGCAGCCACCTTGATGCTGGGAGCAATGTGTCGATCATGTTTAAGGACCAGCCATGCACTTATCTCAGGTTAGTGGGGAACAAGTCAGAACTACCCATGCCACTCACACTCCAACAGTCCATTAACAGCTCAGTCAAAGGCAGTGTTAGTCAAACTACAGAGAGTAAACTTCTCTGACTGCTCATCTTCCCTAGATAATTTTTTTTCCCCACATAAACTGAAACATTGATTAAATATCCTGGGATCTATCATGACGTAAATTTTTTGATTGAAAAGCTTTAATTTTTTACTGAATTAGAAGTGACATTTTCTTAATGTATAAATCATTGGGAAAATACATAGTATTACTGTAATCCACCATTTAACACTGATCAATGCACAATTCAAAGTTCAGTCAATAAACTCTCTATCCATGTTCACTTAACCAACCATTCAGCCACCTTAAATATTAGATTATTATTGGTTTTTGAACCATTTAGTTGTCTGCATCAACAGTGATAACAACTAGGGAGATGACTCCTGAGTGACTACACAACGTAATATATTGTTCAATAGGGCTCATATATAGTAACGCTGACATATCACTTGCACACTAATGTTTCATCCTATCATGACTTTAGGAGGGGTGGCCAGTGGCTCACCTGCCGAACCCATGCTTCCCTGCACGGCTACGGAAATGTGTCTGTGTCTGTGAGCATAGACAGAGCTCATCTCCAGAGAGACCTGCGCTTTGAATATGTGGAGGATCCCACCATCACCAAGATAGAGCCTGAGTGGAGCATCTACAGGTATGGTAGAAGGGAACATTTGGGGTTAGCTAACTTTTTTGACAACAGGTTGCATGTTACTCAGCTGGTATCAGATAGTGAGGGATTCTATGGATCCTGTGGATGGAGATAAAACCACCAGAGCAGGCGCTTGTCAGAAAGAATGACAAAAATGACCAGCAAATAAGGCCAATTCACAAAAAAAAATCAAAATGTTGCCTCAGCAATCTGATCTAATGTCCATACATCAATATCACTCCCAGTGAGTAATTCATATCACCTTAATAATCTGAAGTATTCTTTTAACCTTGTTGTCAATCATTTTTCTCTCTCACAGTGGACACACCCCAGTGACAGTGACAGGAACTAACCTGGACATCATTCAGACACCACTCATCAGAGCCAAATACAATGGCCATGAGACACTCAATGTAAGTAATAACAACACAAACAATGTGATAGTAAAACCAACTGCCTTGTGGTTTATTTTTGGTAAAATTATTTTCTTTGTAGTTTTTTTTTTGTTTGTATGTATTTATGTTTGTATGTACTTATGTTTTATGTTGTTGTGTATTGTATTGTATATGTATGAGATTTCAATATTTGGAAATTTGTTTAATACGTGTTTTGTTTTGGTGCAGCAGTCAAAATAATGTAAACTGACTGACTGAATTAAATGAACAGGATGAACTATCTGCACCACCACCAGTGTTTCTAAATACCTACTATGCCTTGATAGCGAGGGAAGTCAGCCATTGTAAATGTCAGTCTTTTTTTTTTTTCTAGAGCATGACTAAATTCCTCAATGCCACTTCTAGGTAAATGGGTGAAGGAAAAACACAG
>NW_019474067.1:0-1790 GCF_002814215.2 Seriola lalandi dorsalis | reverse complement strand
GTGGTTTCATATATTATGTTCAGTTTCACATTTCTTTTAGAGAGACTTAACTCTGACTGTCTTTGCCAACTTATTTTAAATAAAGCTTCACGTTAAAAAAGCAGTCAAAAACCAGGATATTATTTCTCTCCAGCTCTCTTTGCAGTATCTGTGAGTGGTCTAGCTCCCGGGATTAAGGATGGTCATTTAGGCATATGTTTGCATGATGTTAAATCATGACAAATACGCTCCACTCTGGTGCTGGCTTGTGTGAATATTTGGGATCTTGTAAGACCGTGTGGACTGGGCACATTTATGTTCATGATACAATGATAAAAATTTAATTAATTCATACAATACATAAGTTCAGACATAAAACACGGTTTCAGTAATATTTATTTATTACCTCATTAAAATCACATGTTCTGTTTATTCACTCAGGCAGCATACTGTGTAACATTTGAACCATCCTGGAGTATTTGATAAATATTTTATTACTTGAACATCAGTGGAATTTTCTTTGTGAAAAGTTGGAATGAGAACAGTATTTTTTTTTTTGGCCTTCCAGAGGAAACCACAAATGCTGCCTTGCCGTCCGCGTACCACACCTTCCCTGATCCTGCTGATGTTCTGCAGCTGCGCTCTCAGCTCCTGAACTGGTACGACAAGGAGAAGAGAGAGCTGCCATGGAGGACTCTGGTAAAACCAACTCACTAGCATTCATTAATTTAAATTATATATGACGGAAGGCGTTTTAGTAAGTCTGGTTCAGGGACATGTTTACTGCAGCAGACACCTGCAAGGATGCTTTTACCACTGAGATTAAAGTCACACCTAGTAGATTATACCTGTGCAATACAGTCAGAATATCATATCCTCATTTATCAATGTTATCTGACAGTATTTACCTGAAATTCTTCTGAAATTACAGTAATGTGATGCCTTAGTTTGGTTATTAGCACAAGTTCTTACTTCAGTGTATCATTACACACATTAGGCAGCGTAGAACCAATGCTTGCAATTACCATGAAGTAATCCAACTGACTGGCTCCCTGTATTTCTCTGACAGGCTATGACAGAACCAGACCTCAACATTAGGACATATGCAGGTAAGAAAACGTTTTCCTGGCAGATTTCGATATGTTGAACTGCTGCTGACGCCATTTACAGGACAGTGTGTCTCTCTCTTTTTTATCAGTGTGGGTTTCAGAGATTATGCTGCAGCAGACTCAAGTTGCCACAGTAAAAGACTACTACAACAAATGGATGAAGGTAAGTTCCTCTGACATATTAAGTTACTTTTGGATTCCTTTGGATACCATTGACTTTGGATACTTTAAATCTAGTGAATATACAACCTTGTGTGTAATTTGGACTCTCTCTTTATTATGTTCCAGCGGTGGCCCACAGTGCAGGACCTTGCATCTGCTACACTTGAGGTGATTTCTAAAAGCAGCTATGGAAACTATGGTGATTTAAAGATTGTTTTCGAATTTCAAATGACTTTATTTATTTGTAGGAGGTGAACCAGATGTGGGCGGGTCTTGGCTACTACTCCCGGGGGAAAAGACTGCATGAAGGAGCTCAGAAGGTTTGTGTTGCACTTTGTAACATTTGTTTTGTAGCATGTATCTATGTGTCACTCTCAGGCCTTCTCCATTTTTCTTCATTGTACCAGCAGCTTTATGTAAATGTGAGCAAAGATTTATGAATTGATCCACCTGTTAACAGTTATAACTTTGTTATTTTAGGTTGTGACAGAGCTGAAGGGACAGATGCCTCAGACTGTCGACAGCCTGCTGAAACAGTTA
>NW_019474066.1:0-1791 GCF_002814215.2 Seriola lalandi dorsalis | reverse complement strand
TCTGTTTAATTCTTCTCTGGGAATACAGTGTTGTAGATATGGTGTTATCTTTGGATATAATGTGTACATTAGAGCAAATTATTTTCTGTTTACAAACATCTTCACAGCCTTCACCAGCTCAAGAATTCAAGAGAAATAAATGGCCACTATGTGACCAGTCACTCACTTCACTGACTTAACATTTGTGTAGTTTAAAAGGTTCTGCAATATTAATGCCCATAGAAAAAAAATAAATAAATAAATGAATAAGAAAAGATGATATATGAAAGTGCTCACAATAATATTAACATGTCTTATTTTATTCTGGTCTCATCGTGCACCTGCAACAAAACACTTTTGTAGTATTCCATTAAACCCATTAAGGGTTAAACAGACTCAAACCATTCCCATTAAAACCAGTGCAAAGTGTGGATTATAGCAATATCAGTGTTGGTGGTGTTTGACTTTAAACTGTGAACCAGGTGACATGTATATGATTCATTTTACTCTTGTGAACCACAGTGTAGCTGACCCGCAGTGTGTATCTGTAGACTTTTCTGTAAAGCGTGTTCTCTATAGTTATAATTGACTGTGTGGTTCTCGGTCTTAGACAGCCCGAGTCATAGACAGCTGAAATAAATATCACAATTCAACCTCCCTGTTGTGGTTTTGCATGTTGTATCACATAAAAAAGTTTAGCAAAGGTGACAAACATTATTTATACTTATTATATCTGTTCCATAAATACTGTTTGTTACTCTTAAGCCTAAAACACAAAGACAGAGATATCAAGCTGCAACAGTCTTCTGTACAAAGACTTTACGCTCCTGTCCTCAAACTGGACATTAGATCCTGCAGTAGAGCTCCTCCTCGTGCTGCTCCTCTGCAACCAGAGAGAAACAGCTGAAAGCTTGAGGCTTTCAGGCAGGAAAATGTTTGCAGCTGTTGCACATGAGGTTTTGTTGCTTATGTCATTCAGTGAACTTTTAAAAGAGATATGTTCTCAACGTGAACAGTGGCAATAAAATGAAGCAGGATTTACCTATCGTGTGATCAGGCATGTTCCTCAAAAGATTGCTTGGCACATCATAGATGCTCTCTGCTGGGTCTGAAATGGATTAAAAAGAAATGTCCACCAAACAAAAGAACGTCATTGTGTTGGTATAACCAAGTATTTAAAAGCAAACTATACATATATATAATATGATCTCTCACCTTGTTGTTCAACAGACCTCCTGTAAGAGAGAGGAAAGTCATACACGCCCTCGTCCATCTCTGTTAAAACGTTGATCTCACATTTCTCTGAGGAAGCATAACATTATACATGATGGGACCAGTTTAACCACCATTATCCTGCATGTTATGTATAAGCATTTGAAGTATATTCATACTTTTTCTAACTGGTAAAACGTCATAGTCTCCTTCTCTGTTCTCTGCATTGCTCAACCCACCGGACCACTGAGGATTATTGAGACCGTCAACTGAAAACAGGAGTTTAGCACCATATAACTCAATTCAAGACTTGTTTAAGAATGAATTGGGAAAAAAAATAGACATGTGAAGGAGCAAATGTAAAGTTTACCGCTTTGATGTTGGGAGTTACAGGCTGACGGCGTGTTTTGATACGTTTCGTCCTCACTGTTCAGCTCCTGAAACAGGTGCGTGGTTTCACAGTGGATTTGGACCGAAGGAGCGGGAGCCGAGAGGGGCCGGGCAGGCAGAGACTCCATCACACTGTCACTGTGTGAGCAGATGGGTGTGCTGCTGTTTAATCTGTCTCGCTGTTCACACTCTTCAAGGCTGAGGAGAAGA
>NW_019474065.1:0-1791 GCF_002814215.2 Seriola lalandi dorsalis | reverse complement strand
TACTGAGCGAAGGAATGCCACTTCCTCCCAGTTAGTCACCAGTGATGAAGCTCCCGGCAGCTCACAGAACAATTCTTCTGCCTTAGTCACTCTGAGGAATCCCACAGCTTACTCTTCTTTGTGTCAACACAGGTGCTACTACTACTACTACTTTTTGATCTGATTTTGAAGTTTCTTTTTGGCTAATGTTGTGTTATTAATGAGTTAAAAAGGCAGTATTGGCTAATGCATTTTCCATATCAAAGGAAGCAGCACAGAAGTCACAAAACAGCTGAGGTGTCACCTACAATTCAGTTAAGGTCAGTTCAGCCAATACCAGGGCTGCGACAAAGAATCATTTTTATCTACCGGACGATTGATATTAAAATTTGGCATTTTTTAATAGTTAAAAATGCCCATCAAGCCTATCACAGAGTTCAAGGTGACATATTCACATTACTTGTTGTTTTCAAGCAACAATTAAAAGCCAAAGGTTATTCAGTTTAACATCATAGGACTCTAAGGAAACCATAAAAATGACTAAAAGTGATTATTCAATGCTAATTAATTTACTTGTTGACATAAGTTACATAACAGTTAGTTACATAAGTTGATCAACTTATGTATTAATTAACGAATTGTATCAGCTCTCTTAAACAAGTTTGCCATATTTTCAGTGATGCTTCAGTGATATTACAATAGAGAAACTAATATTTTTAATAATAATATATTTCTTAAATTGCAAGTAGTCTGTTGATCATATTTTTGATCAATTCTTTAGTCTATTAAATGTAAAAAAAAGAGGAAAATTCTGTTATGTCCTCTGTGATGCCTTCACATGTTCTGTCGGAACCACAGTCCAAACCCAAAGAGATTTTATTTAAAATGATATAAAACACAGAAAACCAGCAAACTATGTCTATTATTTTTTATTAATTAGTCTGATACTTACTCTGCTGAATATTTTCTCGATCCATTTCTTTGTATTTAACATATCACAAAATGGTAAACTAAACCTATAACAATTTCCCAGAGCCGAATATTTCAAAATATTCAAATTGCTTGTTTTCCTCCTCCCAGTAGTCTATTTTTAGCATCAAATCAAATCTGTACATCAGTTTAAAAATGATAACACTCCAGTCTCAAAAAGTGAAAAATCTTGGGTGAAAGTATTTTGAGTCCCTGCTGTCGTTGTATTTTTATACCTCCATAGTCTCTTCCAGCTTCCTGTAACTGTTGTAGCTATTAGCTGAGCCTGTATCTGTGTCACAGTGGATGCTGTTTGAGGCAACTGAGACGTGGTTTAACTTTAATTACAGTGTAGACAAACAGTATTTAATGAACACCCACAGATCAGATCCAGTTACACGTGCTACAGTTAAAGTCACCTGCTGCCATTAATACGCTTCCTGGATTGTCGACAGTCACAGTGTGGGAACTGAGGTGTGTATAGAGTTCATGCACTTTCTATCTTCTGATGTTATCAGGGGTTTAAGAGGAAGTTGTGTTGCCATGCTGGGTGTAGAGGAGAGATCAGACTGTAGGAGTGTTGTTGCCAGTCTATTCCTCCCCCCTCTCACAGGCAATGATTAACACCACAAGGATGGAGGAAGCGGGTGAGAAAATAGAGGGAGGAAGGAGGAGAAGGCATCAGTCTGAGCTTTGCATTAGTTTATTCTTGCTCAGAAAGCTTTATTCATTCTTGATGTGTGACTTTTAGACAGTTTAATATTGGCATTGAGGAGGCTGCACTCTTTAGAGGCATGCAACACTAATGTGAAACTGAAATATCAGCCAATAAATCACAGCCTA
>NW_019474064.1:0-1791 GCF_002814215.2 Seriola lalandi dorsalis | reverse complement strand
GGCGAATTCAATGAGCCAAGAAAATGTGGAAATAAAGTAAATCCAGACAAATGAGATTATATATTCAAGGCATCTATTTGACACATCCACAAATATTTTCTGACATAATGTCCATCGATCAAGACGTATCTTGAAGCATTTTATTTAAAGGTACTGTATATATTGTGCTTTGTCAAATAAAGGCAATGATGTGGTTCTTGGTCAGTTTTACTGTATCCGCTTTGACAGCAACTATTTGCAGTTTATTTCAAGCTTTATATGGCACAAGCCCCAAAACATAAGTCTTAGTTAAATATGCGCTGCTTTTATTTTCTCAGAATTTAACGTTGAAAGCATACAGGTCACACACCAAAGCACAGCCTCATTTTGACGGCGTTTAGTTTTGACAGGGGTCAGGGAAAAGGCTCCTGACATTTAAAGCTCGCCGACAAGATAAAGTCAGTGCTGTTTTTCTGTTTGGGCCCTCGGGGCAGTGTTTGCAACGTGATCCTTTCCCTGTTCCTGTTCTGCTCTGTTGGTAAAATCAGATATGTCAGTTTTCCGCGTTACCGTGAAGTGTGCGTAGGTAGAGCAGTGAGCGACATCTGTGACAAGCAACGGACAAAGGTGAGGTCAGAGCATGGCATATTGACACTCACAATGTGCTGCGTGCATCCTGTCACAGCTCACTGCCTGCTCAAGGGTAACCTAAAGCAAGGATGAGCAATATAATGACCACTTTATGTGGCGACAAGCCGCAGCATCGTCCAGTGGCTTCCTCATCACTCATCACTGGCAGCTTGGATAAATGCATCGTATCTACAGTACAGTGTGGGTGGTATTAGAAAATCAGCAACAACCTGTCAGACTTTATCACAGCTATGCTATTTCCTTGAAGTGCCCATCCATCCTTTTACCACAGTTCAATAAGTATGGACAGATGAGCTGGAGGGCCTGAAGCAAGTCCACCCATTCACACATCAAAGTAAATTTGTTTGGAACTTCATGGTCCAGTCATGCAGGCTTCCTGTTTGGGTTTTTCACATCGTGTTAGTGAGTCACTGACACCATGATTTTAGTTTCCCGTGTGTTTTGTGTGTTTGTTTCTAAGTGTTCTTGTCATCTTCATCACTAATGCTACAATCTCAGAGGGATCTTCGATGTAATCCCTCACTGGCTTCCCACCTACAAACACATTTTTGCACACATGAGAAGTTAAAAAAGCTAATCTAACATCCAACTGCACATTCCTCCAGAACCACAAAATGTCAAGTGATTTCAGGCCACACAGAAATGTCAAGTTGTGGTGCTGCCTATAAAGAAGCTCTTCTTCACCGAGCTAGCTGCAGCTTATACCACTGCAATTCTTTTTGAAATAAGTTGATAAGTTAAATTTTTTTAAGCCTGTTTTCCTCTTTGTACTTGTTTTATTTTAGAGGAAAAAAAGGCTTTGTCAGGTGTACAAGAGATTTCGCTGTTCAAAAGTATCAGATATGGCATTCAAATAATTTGTAATTTTTTCAGTAGAAACAAAAGAATAAAAACCTGCAAGTAAAACAAATGTTCTATTTTTCTGAGTGAATAGTTCAGTATAATGAATGAAAATCCGTCCGTCATCATAGAAAAATATTTCAACTCGTTTCAGGTTTTTCTGTTTCAACAGAAAAAGATCTTGGATTAGTCTTTACAGCTCACGCTTTGTATTGTGGCCTATCCTTGGAAGAGCGTGATAAACACTTTGCTGTGAGAATGAACACACACCAGCTCTCTGCCCTCTCTGCATCAACACTGCTGTGTCATTTGTATGTTTAA
>NW_019474063.1:0-1791 GCF_002814215.2 Seriola lalandi dorsalis | reverse complement strand
CCCCCCCCCCCCTTCCCTCCTTCCCTCCTTCCCTCCTTCCTCCCCCGGGAGTGAGAGCGAGAGCTGTAACGCTGCCTTTCCCTGCAACAGCCAAGTGGGTGAGGGGGGGGGGGGCCTGAGAGCCGAGTGTGCCAGTCAGAGCTGGCAGATACCCAGACATCTGCACACATTGCTTTTGCTGTCATACACCACAGACACCGAGGCACTGAACACACACTATAAATGAAATTATCTGGAGTAACAATCCCAATATGGAATGAGTATTACATTTCCTGGTACATTTTTGTACAGTTTTGTCTTCATCCTATAGTTAAATCAGGTTTATTTACACAGCCCTCGATCTCCAGCATCTTGCTCTGAGCTCACACGTCATTCACAAAACTAAACCATGTATCATGCATCAACAACAACTGTAATTTGCCTGTCGTTCACATTCCCTATGAATGGTAGGGATTGGAATTAATAAGATTTTATTGATACTAATGTCATTATTGATTATTGAGTCCGATTCTTTATTGATTCCCTAATGACTCCTGATCAATTTTCTGTGTGGAGAAGTAGCATTAACTTATTAATTAAATAATTAATTAATAACCTAAGCACCTATGCAGCTCTAATGTTATTATAACACAGGATATTTACCCTCGGTAACGGATGTTTAAGCCCATGTTTAAGAAATGTTTCAGCGTATTGCTGCTGTTTCCACCCCTTGAAATTACCATTTCACCATTCCTTCCTCTTCGCCATGACTCCTCCTTGTTGAAAGTTTCCAGCAGCGTAAATGCTTGAGTTTGTTTGACGTCATCGTTTTGTCAGAAAAACCTGAAAGCATCGATAAAAGGAAACGATAAGATGAGAGACAAACCAGTTTTCAGCTGGAGCTGGTTCTTCATCCCATCTCTCCATCCCTAATAAATGGGTAGAATTTATGGCATGATTAGGTTCTTTCTTTCTTTCTTTCTTTCTTTCTTTCTTTCTTTCTTTCTTTTAACAAAATTCAATCAATGGACACGTCACTGTGTGTGTGTTAAAATGGGACGTATTAAACTGCTCTAACAAATGCAGACCCCTTTCTAATAGGTGATACTGTAATATTTGTGCTTTAAAGGGGCCTTAACAAGTCAATATAAAAGAAGATTCTCTCCAACAAAGTTTTTTCAAACGGGTTTGAAGTCTTTTTCAAGTGCAACTTTCTGTCCTCTGATTGACGTCATTCCCGGCCAGGGGTTCACTCTAAAATAGCTCTCATGGCTAAGTTAGGAAACTCATAGCATACTGGAGGAATGTTTAAAACAACAAACAATGTTGCTGGCTGTAATTTCTATCTTCACATGTACAAAGAGGTTTGTCTCAAAGGAGCGCCAGCTCAAGTCAGCACTTCAGTAGCTGTTTCTAAAATCTGCCCAGCTTTTTGCATGGTTTGATCACATGAAAAGTTATCAAAGAGATCTGAGCAGTTACTGTTCTCGTGTGCTGGTGACTCGTGTGTAATGAAGAACTGCTTGAGCTGTGTGAATGGTTTTATTTTCATCCCAAGTAGCACTCCCAGACCCACTCCCAGACTATAAGTCCAGAAACTGTTTTGATTGGCTGAAGCTTTCATTGTTATCACATACTTCAGTGTCGGCATCCAAAGGCAATAGTCATATGTCTACTGTCTCTCCAACAGCCTGAAATCACACCAAGAATTTGCACTCGGGGCCACAAAATTTTGCACTTGTCAAGTTAAATTAATACCTCTCTTAATTCTGTTTTAAAAGGAACATAATTTAAGCGAATGTCTCACTGCAT
>NW_019474062.1:0-1792 GCF_002814215.2 Seriola lalandi dorsalis | reverse complement strand
TGGGTTTGTTGCTGACCATTATTGAAACAGAAGTGAATGGAGATTCATCACCTCTGCTGCTTCATTTGTTTGCCACCAAAGTAAACATAAGACATGGGAAACCAATATCAGTGAGAACAAGCTTTAAGTAATTCACCGGGGAGCCTGACTCACTTATATGTGTCTGAGACTCATCCTGTAACAGCTCAAGTTGCTTTAAAATTATTTTAGCAAGAAAAGCTTTTAATACATTCAGATTTTTCTGAATGTATTAAAATTCATGAATGGCTTTAACAATTCTTAGTCTTCAGCATAAATGTAACGGAACACACAATTTTGTAATATATAAATGAATACCACTTCCAGCTCTTTACACTAATATCTTAAGGCTATAATGATTCATGTACGGTATATGTTGGTTGAACTTCAAAGAGTAGAAAATAACTGCACAGCTGTTGTACAAGTTTATTATACAGTACAGTTTAAATGTGTCAGAAAGAAAATACGGCATGTGCCAGTTTATTTCTTTTCAATATTAAAATGACCTGTATTTATATTTTTCTTTCAGTCCAATTTTCATGATGTCTAGACTCCAACCAATTGCCTTCCCTGCCATTAGTTTAACAACAAAATTGCCTGTGTGTTTCCAGTCAGTCCAGTTGCAGACTCATGTACGCTGGTTATTAGCTTCACGGTGATGCAGATGCAACGGGGATGCATGTTGGAGCGTCTTGGCACACATGGCATTCATCTCCCAGGAGTGCTGTACACGATCTTGAATCAGTGGTCATCAGTTATGGCACTTTCTATTGAGTCATATGTTTCAGCTGTATAACCTCTTCTTGAAGTGAGCTTGTTTTCTGTCCTTAGAGGATATCCAGGCCTGCAGCGTTATGATGTCTGCACTAAATCGTGTTTGTTCCTGGAACGCAGTTGTCGTGGACTGCACCAGTTTTGAACAGGATGACAGTTGTTCCCTTGACATTATAGTGAAGTGTGTCAATCATGCACTCAAACAATATGACAGGTTGAGAGAAGAGCAAAATCTAATCTAGATGTTCTTTTCAGTGGATGAGTAAATCTAGAGGCAGTTTTAGGGCAACCCTGGCTCCTAGAAATTATGTTTGCGTACTTGTAATTTGCCAGTTATCTTTTGAGGGAAATGTAACTGCTACAAGGATTATGTTCAGTGTGAAGGATTTAGTGTTACGCTGCAGGGAGTTGGTCTGGGTCCATGGTTTATGTACAGGAAACTGAGGGTCACATCCTGACTCCAGCGTGTGGTTTGTTTTAGGCAAGAAAAGCACTTTGGTTAAAGCTAGGGAAAGATTGTGGTTTTGGTTTAATGTTTCCTCATTATGGAGCTAAAAATATTATTGGGGCAGCATTACATTTTCTTCTAGTCATATATGCTATTGTAAATTAGTAGCTTCACTGTAAATGTAATTTATGGGGGAAGGACTGACGTAATGAGGATGTATAGATTAAGTGCTGCTGGTTCACTCAACAGTTTGAGCTAACATCTTGCTCTCAGATGCAGACTACTGATGAGCTAAACACTGCACTAAAACAAGGACACATGGAAGGAATTGACTATTTATAGCTGATGCTTTTGCAATTAGCAGAAAAAGCTCTGCTCTTTGAGGGAGCTCTCAAAGAATCTCAGCAACGATAAGGATTCTGCTGAGAGCTAATCCTCTCTCAACATGAATGAACATGAATCTAAGTTAAATCAAGAATACTTCAAATATAGAAGCATAAGAAGGCAGTTAATAGTGCTGCTGACATGAGCTTGTAAAAAAAAAAAAAAAAA
>NW_019474061.1:0-1792 GCF_002814215.2 Seriola lalandi dorsalis | reverse complement strand
GTGACGGCAAAGTAAAATTTAGGAGCCTCTATTTTAAATGGAAATTCCACTTTTCAGTAAATTGACACGTTGTTTTAAAGTTCTTGCACATAAATATAAAGCATTGACTCATCTTTGTACATTTATTTAAAGCCACCATGTTTAGAGTTTTAACATTACTGACGATGCTGCTCAAGTGGCACCATCAAACAAGAAAGAACGCCATCACTAACACAAACCTGTGCCGTCAGAATAATCTGAAAGATTTTAATTTTACAGTAAAATTTTACTCATATTTGCAAAGTTTCAAATAACTGCCTTTGAAGCACAGCTTTTCCCCCAAAATGGATACATAATATTAGGTAATAAGGTAGAAGCCTTTATTGTCTTTTCCCTCTCATCCTCTGAAATATGCTTTATTATTTTTTATTCGGATTAGAATCACTAGCATCATGTCGTTCTTTACCATTGTAGATGAGGAGATGTTGGACATAGACGTGACGTTGAAGCAAGCTAATAACCTGTCGGATCAGAACCAGGAATGGTGGATCGTCAACCAGACGAAGCCCGGCCCGATAGAAAAGAGGAGTCAACAATACATGTATGATGCAGGTCTGGAGGTCTACATATTCAGCGACCAAGTCAGCCCGCCCAGTCTGGGCTTCCTGGCTGGATATGGGTAGGTAGTGATTGATGTTAAAAACACTGTGGATTTAAAAAAATAAATAAAAAAGATGTGTCCTATCTTGATGACATTCAAATTTCAAATTTCAAATTTCCACTCCACAGTCGACTTAACACCACCTACCGGCTGGGGAAATAAGATTATAAGGAATCTAAACACTGAGCATTTCCCTCCCTCTCTCTTCCCCGTCTAGGATCATGGGCCTGTACGCCTCGGTGGTTCTGGTCATCGGCAAGTTTGTGCGCGAGTTCTTCAGCGGCATTTCCCACACCATCATGTTCGAGGAGCTGCCCAACGTGGACCGGATCCTCAAGCTGTGCACCGACATCTTCCTGGTCCGAGAGACGGGGGAGCTGGACCTGGAGGAGGACATGTATGCCAAACTCATCTTCCTCTACCGCTCGCCAGAAACTATGATTAAGTGGACCCGGGAGAAAACTCAGTGAAACTCAGCGAGGGGACGTTGAATTGTGAAGGCGAGTCAAAGCTTTTTTCGGAGACGCTGGGTGGTCGCTCTGTTGGTGTGAGCCGCTATTTCAGCCCATTCACCAGCTGAGGACCAACTCTGTCCTCCTCAACTGAGCTCTGATGGCAGTGACACAGTGTTAGCTCCACACAAAAAACACTTTCTGGTATTTTTTACTCTCAACTGATGGAAAACAACAACAGATTACAGTCATATTATTAACAATTGAGCACAAAATTTGCCGGTGCTTGTATTTATCTTGCAAAACATGGCTCAGTTCTGCATCCGGTGGACAAAATAAGAAGCTGGTGTTCAGTTGGAGATGGAGAGAAATCTTTTCAGACATTTTTCCTAAGATGTAAAAAGTCTTATCCCTAACATAAAGGTAGATTTTTAAAGACCCCTCGCCACCCTTCGCGTCTGTCATCATCACATTATCTCAATTGCACAGCAGGCGGAGAGAAGTTCGAACTGGCTGCAACATTACTCTTTAAGGGCTTCCCACCAACAACTAAGTGCACAACAATGACAACATGAGCACAATCTTATATTTTCTCCAACTGGAACACTTCGATTGTGGGAATTGTGCAATATCGAGCTCTCGATTCTCCACGTGGACCGAAAGGAAAGGGTGGTTCTGACCAAGACACATGAACATAGCC
>NW_019474060.1:0-1792 GCF_002814215.2 Seriola lalandi dorsalis | reverse complement strand
TTTCCAAACGGGGGAAAAGACGCTAACTAAACGATTCTAGCCAAAATACCAACAACATAATACCAGTGTGTGCTTATTTGAGAGTTTTAATCCGTCTTATTCAAGTGTTGTGAGAATTACACACATAGCAAGTTTTTTCTTTCTTTTTTTCCCCCTGCTGTTGGCATCAGGTCCATTCAGCCATCTCTGTAGAGCATTTGTATTGACTAAATCCTTTCAACAATGGCACATTTCCTCTCGTCTGGTCCTGTGCAATGCGGTGAAAATAGGCCTATGGCTCATTAGGGGCCCAGGCCTGACTGAAAACTTTGTTGAGGCCAGACATTTTAGGATATTTAAAGGTTCAATCCCTGTTTTGTTCTTTTTTTTTTTTACTTCAAAGTTAAGCTCTTCAGCAGGCTGGGTGGATTTTTCCCTTCCTGTAGTATTACCTACAGTTTCCTGTGTCTGAAAGCCAATTTGTCAATCCTGTTGCCTTGTCTTGTTCTCATCTCAAGTTCTAAAATACGATACATATATGAGTTGTCTGGAAAAGGGCAGGCTTCTTGCGCAAGAAATACAGGAAATTGCAATAATGAAGTGGTACAAATGAAGTCTAATTTAGTTAAAAGCCACTTAAACATGAGCAGAAAATCGCAGCCGTTTAAACTAAATTGCCACAGATCAACTTAAATAAAGCAGTTGTATGACATTAAATTCTGATGTAGAGATAGTTGCCTCATGAACCTCTCATTACTCTCAGCAATGGCCAATTTTCACTGACCTTTGTTTGCCAACACTGTTTTCAAATCCTACTCCTGTTTATGTAGTGCCTAAGGATCCACCAACCATAGGCTTTTATGTTGGTGAATTGATATATCCCTATAAAACCTACCTGGAGGATGTATTATGAATGGCACAGTACACCCATTAAGGTCTTTTTTTTATTTCATTATGGGATTTCTTGCATTCATTACCACTGTTTTGCCATTTCCTAGCTTGCTCTGACAACCCTGTATGCACAATTACGCGATTTGCTTGCCTTTAAAAGCCAGCCATGTGTAACTGAATGGCATTACTTACATGTGGAGAAACACTGTTACCCTTGTAAATAGAGGCCATAGGTGAAAAACTTTTCCATCAACCCTTGAGGTGGTTGGCTTCGGGAAATGTTGACATGCACACACATGGTATGTGGGTTACCAGGACACAAAGTCTGAAACCAATATCAATAGCGGGCAAACACATGACAGAAGGCACAGAATAGGAGCTGTTAGCTGCTTTTGTGGACAGATTTGTAAGCCGGAGCAAGATAAACAAGATTTCTCCATGGTTTATTTGCACAACTCGGCTCCACATTTGCTACCATTCCTGTTGGTGTTCATCTAAATGACAGAATCTTTACATTTCTTGGGACAGAAGTAACATTTAGTGAGTTTTGTTTGAACCAGAAGGTGCATTTTTCTTGCCACAGGTAGACTAGATTCCTCAGGTGCTTGGAGGCCAGATGGGGCTTGGTGACTTAAGCAGAGAGCAAGTTGGGTCAAGTTTCTGCTATGCTGCTGTAGGGCGGAATATGAGTTTTCATCAGGCGTTGCGCTGACAAAGGCCAGGTAGCTTTACTTCACCCATTCTCTGTTTTTGGTTGAAAAGCCCATTTTGTCGAGATAGTTGTATGCCAGGTCGTGTGGCCCCACGCGTGGCTGCTTCAGCACGACTCCCTGCCATTTATGTTTGATCCATTGAGCATGGTAGCCAGGTAACACACACACACACACACACACACACTGCCTCTTCAGGTTACTGCCTGAAG
>NW_019474059.1:0-1793 GCF_002814215.2 Seriola lalandi dorsalis | reverse complement strand
TTCAAAACAGTCGTCATAAAATGCTACATAGCAGTATATACAGTATGTCCTGAGGCAAATGCTCTTCTGAAATTATTTGTCAGCTCTTCATCTAAGAAAGTGACATTTACCAGATTCCCTGATGACTTGTGTTGCAGGTATGACATGCCAGGCAAGGACTTCCTACACAGAGGATGAGATCCTGTGGGGTCACCGATTTGAGTCATGCATTTCCTTGGAGAAAGGGGCATTTCGTGTGGACTACAGTGCATTTGACAAAACCTTTGAGGTACAAATGTCCTTACTGAGCGCAAAAGACAGGAGCTCAGCAAAGGAATAAGACGCTTTGTTTTAGAAAATGTTGGCTAAACAAACAGTTGTTGTGTCTGCACATTAATATTGCATATAATATTGCATTTAGTGATATTCCCTGATAAACCATAACAATCATCCTTCATTAATATAAATTTCAGGGTAGGCATACTTTCTGTTTTTCATTTGTTTGTGTATAAAGTTTGCTCTATGTTTTTATATATTCCATTAAATCTACGTTACATTATGAGATGTTTTATGTTGTGTGTAAATCATTTTTCAAAAATAAAAATAAACATCCTGCTAAACCCAATTGTCTGTGGTCTTTTCTGAGCAGTTGAAAAAGTACTGTGGTAAAATAAAATTGACTCCAAGGTCCACTTATTAACTTTTTGTGAACCTTTCAACTCTAAACAGTTTGTTCAGTGAGTGGTTACTGGTTATGTTGTCACCATGTAACATGGTCCTGTCAGGTACCATCAGCAAAATGTGCATGAAGTATCAACATTTGAAGTGCTCATTATAAAGCAGAATGACCCCTGTCAGTGTCTTATCATTACATAACTTTATGGTCTGTTGCAATGTCTTAAGTTTATTTATCACATTTTATCAGATGATTTCATCATATATATTGTATAGAAAACCATAATCTGCAAAGTAACAAACTAAAGCTTTCAGATCAATGTGTTTGTCAAATACCTCTTTAAGGTCCAAACTGGCAGAAAAAAGTCCAAGAAAATGACTACAAAAATTTGAGCATTACAAGTTTGTGTTCTTCTTTCCAACCCTCAACAATCATTTCACAACCCCTCAGATCAGATTTATCTTATGACCCTCTGCAGGGGCCAGAGATCCAGGTTGGAAGCCATTGGACTGAACTATCAAACTGTAGTAAAGTCAAGCTGCTCAAGCAGCTACCACAGTAAAATGCTTATTTGATGCAAAGTGTTAACAATCTAATATGCCATATAAAATAATATATCACTGACAGGGTACTTATTTGTTCATATTGAGAACTTTTACTTTTGATATTTTGCTTATGTTTTGCTGAGAACACTTTTGTTCTTTGTCTTGGATGGCATTTTGAATGGACTTTTACCCGTAATCAAGTTGGTGTACAGGTACTTTTACTTAAGCAAAGGATCTGAGTACTCCTCCACTGGTTACACTGTAAAACTGGATTTGTTTATGAAACTTAGTGGAAACAACTTTTGATTAACAATTCTTCGTTGTAACACAAACTCCAACCCGGAAGGTGGCGCGCTGATTCAGCAACGCTCTTAAATCCAAAGAAGAAGAAGTAGTTTCAGAAGAGTAGCATGATGGGATATGAGAGTCCTCCGGCGGCGCGTTGCCGCCATGTCACCTAGAGAGAAACATTTAGCGCTTCTCTCTGTTTTATGCGTAGTTAGTCTTGCCCTTTATTATATTCCTACTTTTCTTTACGCGACTTTAATTCTTGGAGTTTGTTGCATTGTGTGTTACTATCACAGCGGAGAACC
>NW_019474058.1:0-1793 GCF_002814215.2 Seriola lalandi dorsalis | reverse complement strand
TATATATGTCTCCTTCATTTGTCCATTGTTAATGTAAAATTATTAATTAGTGCAAGTTTTGTAAAAACAAAGACGGGACAAATAGAGGAAACAAATGTTGAACTTGCAGGACTTAGACAGCTCTTTTTTTGCCGCTAGTTTACCAAGAATTTTTTTTCTTCTATTTTAAGGAAAACAGTTTGGAAACACATCGGTTGCCCCTAAGGCAGCGGAGTCCAAACATGTGTTCCCTGTACGAGGGTTTAATGGTCCGTTGATCCATTCCAGCTTGAAATCATTGAGGATGCTTTTCATAAAATTCTCCAGACACTCTGTATGACGGATAATTGGACACCACTGTCCATATCGGACATTAAGCCCGAGCGTCTTGATATCCTGAGGAAAAATAAATTAATTCAACTTTCATTAGCATTTGAAGCCCTCTTTTACACCTCTGCAGTCTTTACAATTTTCTAACAAAAAACTGAAAAAGAAAATTATAACGATATTCACATACCTGGAGGCAATTTTTTCATCTCCATACCTGGACCGAGCATCAGATATATTGGTAAAAAAAAAAAAATAGTGTGTCTAATCTAAACTGCATGTCTTTGGACTGTGGGAAGAAACTCCTGCAGACACAAAGAGAGCAAGCAAACTCACCCACAAAGGCCCAGGTCAGCGGATTCAAACCTCAGCCCTTCTTACACCAGTGTTATAGTTCAAGCATCTGCAACTACACAAGGCTCTGCTGTGGTCTGCGTGACATGAATTTCATCATAAATGTCAGTGTTTGGGCGTATGTGAGGCTCTGGTGCAAACATCTGCATACGCACCAATTCGAACATGGCTGCACAGATGGCTGCGCATTTGCTAGAAAACAAACGTTGGACGCTAAGGTTGACGAAAGGCTGTGTGAGGAATTAAAGAATAAGTTCTGCAAACTAAGCAGCTCTTCTTCTTGCATAGATGTCTCCATTTTGCTTTGATTCATAGTGCACATACGCGGAAACGCAGATGATGATATACTGTGCGTGTGTGGAACGCGTCCTCCAAGTGGAGTAGAAATGAAAGCCACTACGTGTCCGTGGTGTTCACAGCTGTCTGTGTGTGCGTCTGTAAGCTAGTATAAGTGAGGCCTTGCTGTGTGGCAGAACTGTGTGTGGGGAAACACCATATTTCTGGGATAGATTGGCAAGGTGTTTGGGATGTACATAGCCTCTTGTCTTCTATGCTGAGATATTCTCCAATCTGCACAGGATAGGTCGACAGGTAATGGAAAAACAGGTAGCAGTAAAATCAACATCAGCATCTTAACGAAAACATGAATAATTAGGATTAATTGAAGTCTTAATGAGTCAAAGACACCAGAGTACCAGGCGTATAATAAATGCTTCGATAAAGATGGAGCAGCACGTCTGAAATAGTGCCGGTCAGAAATGAATGAACTAATCTTTTCTGACGGTATCTTTGTGAGTTTGATGTGAATCAAGCTTCCACTGGAACATGTTGCCTCCGGGAAGCTGCCATCCCTTTGAGCAGTGCAGGGACTGACTGACATGTTGTTTCTCGGGGCTTGCTGTAGTTGTGTGTGCTCACTGTTGAGATCAACAAACCTGTATTCTCAACTCGACTCAGCTGCTGCTAGTGACGCTCAAAGCAGTTGTTTTCATTGTCCCAAACCATTAGAATCAGTTCTTTGACAAATATTTGTTGAAAAGATTCGCTCACTGAGTCGTTTGGAGCTTGACCGGAGCTCCAGCGGTGTGAAACATGACCGAATGGTGCATATTCCTCATGATCTCCAACTTCTG
>NW_019474057.1:0-1793 GCF_002814215.2 Seriola lalandi dorsalis | reverse complement strand
GGGGGGGGGTTCTGATTTACAGCTCTGTGGTTTTTATGGACCATGTGACACTCATGCCTTTGGGTCTAACCCTTTGCAATGAGTTGGACTTCCTCCTCTGTCTCCTCACTCCATCCTGGTGAATCCCTCTGCTTGGACTACTTGATGAGAGCCAGACCACAGCTCAGAGGTGAGATGACGACCTCTAACCTGACTATTGGTCACAGTGTTAGCTGTGAGATTTCTCCTGTTCACTCCTTAATCCATTTTTAATCAAAATGAAAATGAAGAAACTATATGTTTAAACTGCGTACTTTTCAGCTAATTTTTTCACCATGCAGGAAAAAGCTTAAAAGACCAGCCCACCGTCTCTCCAGCTACATGTCCATGAGCAGTGACGAGGCAATGGATCATCCTACATTTAGAAAAAGACACCGTTCTGATGAACAGAGGTGAGAATTCAACACTGATTATGGTTTGCTTTTTGTCACCCACTCAGGTGTAATATATAAAGTTTTAAATGTGTATTTGGCCACTTATGAATAACCTAACATAGGTGGAGAGTAAACCTACAGTAAACCAGTTACACTGCATCTGCAAAAGCTAAGAAACTAATTTATGATAAACAATGTCAATGATAAAAGGGTTTCATCCACAGTTCAGGCTCAGTAAAGAGCTCAGTCAATTACTCCCCAACCTTATGAAATTTATTAATGACATATTTTTATCCTCTTTGACTGGCCAAAACATCTTTTTTTTAAACTATATTATTATTCTATTCCTTATGCACACACCAAAATTCAGAAAGCAAAGCATGTATTTAGGCACTTTAAAACAAACATCAGTATAAAACACATGAAATGACTTTCTTCTCAGGCAGAAAACAGTATTTTATTATGGTACTATTACTATTAGGGTACCCGCTAATAGAACATATCAAAATTTTGACTAAGGTATGAAATGATATTTGATTAAATAATTTCACATCGTTACTGTCTGGATAGTTCCTCTCCATCATCTATTAAGTCCATTCATGTCACAAAAGCAATAAATAATAATAATATATCCCCAAACGTTTTCAAATATCCTTTTTCCCTTTAATATATTAGTGAAGCTTGGTAGGTTAGTCTTTTTCCAACATAATACAGTCCATCAGTTTGTGTATTGCCCTTAATAATTCCTCACATAAAATCATGTTTACGTATAAAGTGGTGTCATAACCATGTTTTTTACTTGTGTTCTGTTCAGCACGTTTCTTTTCTCAGAAAACGATACAGAGGAGGACGTTTCAACAGATGATGGTTATATCGTCCCCTCTTCAGACCATCGGTGAGTCAAACTGGTCACACTGGCTGTAACATGAAAACAGCATTTTAAAATTTCAGCTGTTTAATTAGACGTTTTAGTTTTGCAGAACTGAAGCGTATAGAAGAGAAGGGAGGGGGTCCCTTGAACATCATGTACTGCAGCAGCTGGTGAGGCAGGATGGCTAACAAGTTATTTTCCCACCCTGGTCGTCTTCCTCTTTCCCACCAGAGTCCCTTTGGAGAGACCAGGTTCCCCTGAACTCAGTGGTGTGTCCAAGAGGAGTGAGAGGTCAAAAGGTCACCTCACCAATGTCAGAAAAAGACCCTCCTCTCATAAAAAGAAGTAAGTTTTACTAACATTAGACTCTAACTCGCAGAAACACAGACTCTCTGAAATTAAATTAAATAAAGAAAGTGAATTTATAAAGTAAGTGTAACCAATTAATCCTCAGTCCTAGCGTCCACTGTGGGCAGTGTAAATATTCTCTGGTGTTTCTGTCAGGAAAA
>NW_019474056.1:0-3467 GCF_002814215.2 Seriola lalandi dorsalis | reverse complement strand
TGTATTTCACGCAGGTTTTACCCTCTAATGGGTTATATTGGCTTAAGAGGGTGAAGTCAGATGCTTGCACTCCCTGCTGTGACACCAGCACAACACAGGGTTGTATCTTGGATTATGCAAATATCTGCAGGCTGGTACTCTATCATCCTTCTGCTGTACGCAATGGCATTTCACACACCTTTGTGCCTCAGGAGTTTGTTAAGTGGAATATCTGTGCAGCGGATTTGTGTAGTTGTAACAAAGATGACACCCAATCTAGTCACCATGTACTGTTTGTTTTATGTATCTGAGTCCATAGTTAGCACTCGGGCCATGTGTGGGGCATGCTGTGGACTGATGTCGGTCTATCTCTTCTTCTGCATAGTCGAAAATAAGTGAGGAGTAATTTCTTTCATCTTACTGGTTTGTTATATCCAAATATAATAAACCACTCAACCAGGTGTCTTCAGTCCAGAGCTGAAGAGGGCTCTTGGATTAGGGGCAACAAATCTTCAACTCTGCAGATTCAGTTTAGTGGATAAAATCATTCTGACTAGGTGTTGCACCATTTGGATGGAATATGATTAATCCATCTGTGACAGGTCATGTTCTGTTCGTTCATCATAATCACCTGTGGAGTGCTTTTTGTGGTTGTATCTCACAGCGATTGCATACTTAACCAGCTTTGACTTACTGACCTACTGCACCACGGGCTCAGGTGTCTGAGGCTTGTGTCACAGGATTGCACTAAAAAGGCTGAGGCCTCAAACAAAGCTTTGCACAAAGCACTTCGCCTAGGCTCAAGGCTACAATATCTAACCATTGTTGTTTTTAAATGGTTAACTTTTTCATCCATCCATTGCACTCTTATTAACAGCCCCTAGCACTCAGCAGTGGTTAACTCAATTAAGTAGCTCCATTATAATCAGTGAGAGCTGGAACAGAAGCCTGAGTTAT
Organism: Seriola lalandi dorsalis; assembly: GCF_002814215.2. Taxonomy (NCBI): domain Eukaryota; kingdom Metazoa; phylum Chordata; class Actinopteri; order Carangiformes; family Carangidae; genus Seriola; species Seriola lalandi. Next base: position 2,531 of record NW_019474056.1, on the reverse strand, counting down.
CACAGAGCTGATGGAGGGCCCCGGTCTCAGCTATAACCTGGCCTCTGTGGGGTTGGGCTCAGAGATGGAAAAAGGCACAGTTGGACAGTGATTGAGGAGCTGCAATTTACATGCTTCAGAGATGTGGAACAAGGTCTCATAGCTTCTGCTCCCAGGGTTTTTGCACGTTGAAATAGGACAGAGAGTGTTTGTCTGCGAGGCTGCAAAACAGACACAGACATTAGTAAATGCTCAGAATCCGATCTGTTGGATGGAGAGGACAGACAGCCAGGTATCCATAGAAAGAGACAGAGGAACAAGCAGGCAGGCAGAAGTCATGCATAAATGTGCGTGCAAACACAAACTGAATGAAGTAAATGCAATTACAGAGAACTGCGGGGAGCATATAAAACAATACGGTTGTTACGCTTTCAATATCAGCAATATCAACAAATGGCTTAGCCATTACAAATGGAAGAAAATGACTATAATAATATGAATTTGATGATTGCAGTCTCTTTCTGAAACATATTAAATTTCTGATTGAATTGCTGTGTTTTGTTTTAATATAAAATGGCCTAACCTAATTAACAGTGTTGAAGCTGAGTTGTGAGGATTTGTCTTTGAAGTCTTGCCCTCTGCATACAGTTAGAAAAATGCATCTCATCTGTGGAGCTGTTCCCTCTCTCTGCTCTGTGCCTTGGTAGCACGCTCACTCTTGATCACGACTCAGCTGTTGGCCAAAAACAAAGAAAACAGAGAAACTCATTACTGCTTTTCTAGCCTTCCAGTTGGATTTTTTTTCAAGGGAAGGCTGCAAAAAGTTCCATAAATAAATACAGAGTGTGTGTGTGTGTGTGTGTGTGTGTGTGTGTGTGCGTGTGTGTGTGCGTGCGTGCGTGTGCATGTGCGTGTGCGTGTCTGTGTGCATGTATGACTGAGTCATGCTTAGTCTTGTCTCATAGGGTAATAAGACCTAGTCTGACGTAGTTATGGGTGTTGGTCTTGTCTAAATATAGATTTCCCTTTCACAGTTTTCAGCAATGGATTTTTAAACATTTACCTATGTACATTTGTCTCTGCCATGGTGTTGGGGCCATTGATTTCTTAAACAGTTTTCACATCTAGAGATTAACAGGCTAATACATGTATGCCAAGTGTGAGCTTTGGATACTAAAATCCATATTTGGGCAAGACTAACACAGTCCAATCATCCTGATTAATCTCTCTCACATCTCTCAGATGCATTTCTCTTTATCAGATCCGGACCCGAGTTGTGCCCTCATTGTCTGTTTCTGCTTTGCCAGAGGTGGCCTCTGGACAGACATAGATGGGTAGAGGTCTCATAACCTCCCAACTCATAGCTGGGCAGAGGTCCAGACAATCCCTTTAGAGGCAGCAGATCTCTGTCTTCTCTTCTCCTAGCTCTCAATGGCTCAACACCACCAAACTGCCAGCCAATAGCTACATGAAGCCAGAGTGGAAGCTGAGAGGCAGGCCGATAGGAGGAGTAATTAGTGCTCAGACCGCACTTTGGTGGAATTCTTTGTCTATGAGGGTGCGTGTGTGTTTGTGTGTGTGAATATGAGAAAAAGAGAAAGTGAGATAAAGAAAACAAACAGAGGGAAAGAGAGATGTCTTGTCCTTGTCACCGTGCCCCCACTACAATAGACAGAGTGATTGCATGTGAGGGTGGTTTCCAGACCTCATTAGCAAAATGGCTTCCTATGGCGTAAAGATTACAACTCAGAATTCAAACCAGAGTGCCTGTAAGTTTCTAGGTAACACATGCAATTATGAAGAATGCTGTAAGGGTTAGGGCCTTTTTAAGTGAATGTATAAGAACAGGATATTGTGTACACATGTGCATGTATAAGTGTGTGTGTTCAGTCAGTCTGTCTTCCTATCGACCTCAGTATGTGGTTCTTTTAGAACAGATGCTCCTGGGAAACTTTTGGTGTGGGTGTAGGTCAGTGCTTGCTGTGTCTTTTATTAAGTGCGTCCCTCAGTCTGTTTCTGTCCTCTGAATGTCCTGCACAGCATTTGTTACTTAGTGACAGCACTGGACAGTGAGGTCAGAGCACAGCGGCCACTGAAAACTTATTGCTGTTAAATACTTTTGGAAGTCCTATACTGGGATAGAAGTAATTATACTTGGTGATGTGATTTGTAAGAGTTTTAGAGTCGTGGTTTTAATCCCTCGGAAATATGTAGATTTCTGAAATAAAATTTCCAAAACAAATGACCAAACGCACTCTGATGAGGACTGAAGTCCTATGCTAAATCTGTGTCATTATTTCGTCTGTATTTTGTTTTGATCCAAGGTTTCTTTTACTTTCAATCACTATTTTCCTAGTCACTCTGATGAAGGTTATGAAGTAATTTAAAGCAAGGTTATGAATGCATTTTCTGCACAATGTCAAGTTTTTTCTGACTACATCAGAAAGTTACTTATTTACCTACTGTTGGAGCTCAAATATAACCAGACACATGCTCTAAAGACATACAGTCAGAAAGAGCTAGTTTCCAATATAGTGCTATTTTTCTGAGTT
>NW_019474055.1:0-1793 GCF_002814215.2 Seriola lalandi dorsalis | reverse complement strand
GTGGTAAGTAGTACGCTTTAAACGTAGAAATACCAACGTTACATCAGAATTGGCAGAGCACAAGTGAACATACTGCTACTGATGATTGAGTTAAGTGGAAGTCAAAACACCAAAATTGACATAACCACAAACACACTGCCAGCTTGAAATTAAAAAGAGCAGCCTTGTAGTTAGTTATGGTGTTACCATACAAACCAATGTTTAACCTTCCTGTAAATAATCACTGATGCCACAGATGAGATCAAGTTTTATTGTGGTGAACTTTATGACCTAGCTGCTGCTGAGATATACACATATTAACTGTCTCTGAGGAGTATTTGGAGAAGCAAATGATTGCTTTTATTTTGTGTTTGTTTATAGTGATTAAAGTGCACTAATAAGATGTAGCAATGTGTGTTGTGAGTAGAATTAGGAGGTGAAGTGTCATCATGTGTATTTTTTTCACCAGGTAGTTGAAAGAAAGAGTAACCTCTTCTGACAACTTTTTGGACACCATGGCGCCACACCCGGTGGTCCAGGCCGTCATTGACCTCTCTGCAGGAGCCATAGGTAATTCAGTGCTTAAACAAACGGTGTACACCGGGCACCGGTCTTTATTGTTCTTTAATTCATTATTGCTATCTCCTGAACTGGGACCTGAGAACTTAATTTCATTCCGTTTCATGTACAACATGTTCTGTAATGACAATAAAAACATCCTTCTCCTTAATCTTTATGAGGTAATCACGCTGCTTTTCTACTTCTTTACTAAACAACTCAGTAGCCATGTCTGACGTAGCAGGACATTTTGATGACTCCTGTCTTTTTCCGGCTTGTTTCTCTCTGCGTTTCTATTGACTGCTCAGTGGAGCGCAACCCTCTGTAAAGCCTTCTATTATTCTTATCTCTGTCCACAGCACATTTATTGAGCACAAACTTTGATTTTCCTATAGAATGTGTAACAGCCAGTCTTTTTTAACATTTGTTCACTGTGTCTGTTTATGGATCACATATGTTTGACAATTTCCTCACTGTCATCCAGGGGGAGCTGCATGTGTCTTCAGCGGGCAGCCTCTGGACACAGCAAAGGTCAAGATGCAGACTTTCCCTACGCTGTACCGTGGTTTCATCCACTGCATTGTGTCCACCTACAAACAAGTGGGTCTTCGTGGTCTCTACCAGGGCACCACGCCGGCGCTGATGGCCAACATCGCAGAGAACTCTGTGCTCTTCATGAGCTACGGCTTCTGCCAGCAGGTCATCCGCTTCACAGCTGGGCTGCACAACGAAGCTGTGCTGAGGTGTGATGATGTTAACCATGCTGCTGTTCTAGTTAGCACTTGTTAATACATGTCAGATCTCTAACTGTTCTTCTGTTTATGCTTCCCTTTCTGTTAGTGACATGCAGAAAGCCTGTGCTGGCTCAGTAGCATCCATCTTCTCCTCGCTAGTACTCTGCCCCACCGAGCTTGTCAAGTGTCGGCTGCAAGCCATGTATGAAATGGAGGCATCAGGCAAGATCGCTAAGAGCCAGAAGTAAGTGGTTTTTAGATAGTCACACATTTCTGGGTAAGGCTGTATAGGTTATTTACTCATACGTTACTCAAATGTTATACATTACATATATGACCACTTATGACTCTGGCCAACAACAATCGGCTCAGTAGCTTTATCAAAGTGGCTTGTATTAGATCTCAGGGAGGAGTCAAGAAACACTGCTTCCCTTGTGGTTTAGGGTGTCCGTTATGAGGATGGTAATATTTTTCTGTTGTCTGCAGATCGTGTATTTCCACAGACTGCTTACTTGACTACTG
>NW_019474054.1:0-1794 GCF_002814215.2 Seriola lalandi dorsalis | reverse complement strand
GTAATGTGATTTTATTCTGAAAATCCTGGTAAACCAGTGAAAGTGGGTGGTGAAGTTTGGGACAGTTTGGTTACTTTATGATGTTAATTACCTTTCTCAAAGTCCTTGAGGGTCTCTTCTTGAAAGTCCTTGAACAGCTCTAACCTGAATCTCTTCTCCAAACCGTAGCTGTAGTATCTGAAGAGACATTCCAGTCCATATCTGCAGGGGAAACACAAATATTTACCTGCACTCTGACCTCAATAACAAGTACACAAATGACACTCTGGCTTCAAATCTGGCTTCTGGACACTTATATATATTTACACGGACAGGATGTCGTGTGATGTAATTGCTGCACTGTAAGCTGATCTTCAGTGAACCAGCCACTTTCCGATAAACGTCTCCCAACATTTTTGCACAGAAGCAGCTTTGTCTCGCTGACGGAGGAACCAGACCGACGAGTTGACCTGTTTTTGATTAAATGAAGTCAATGCGAGCTGCTGCATAAACAGCTGATGGGTTTGATTAAACGTCTGCTCACACACCCTCAAACTACACTCACTCCCAACTTCAACATGCAGGGCTGAGCCGCCCACTTCTTTAGACACACATAAGAAGAATGTGGGTTTGGCCGGTGTGTGAAGGTGCTTCTGGCAAAGAGTGGTGCAAACAGTTAACCCTCTGCTGTCGAATAATGGCCGTCAAACTCTGCTGCTCCGGAGTTTGCACTGCATTCACCAACAGAAATATTAATCAACAAATCCACCGTAATCATTGTCATGTAAGAAAACAGAACTAACACCATCCATTTTAAAATCACTTCCTCCTGACCTACTTGTTGTCAATCCTACACCCAAAAACACAAATGTATCAATGTTTGCTTTTCAAATGTTTGCAGAGAGTAAACCAAACTTGTTTCCATGGCGATACAATCAAAAGAAACTGTCACAGGCTGTATTTGGACTGATCACTTAATATTTTAGGTTATACAATAATTATATCAACTGATCTCAAAAGTTGTTGTGTGTAAAATAACTGTGATAAAAAGGATGATATCGCTCCTTTGAACAACTCACTGATGAGTTAATACACTCAAAATACAAAAACACACCCATTAGCATTTAGCTAAAACTCTGTGAGCCACCATTTAATTGTCTTGACTAGTGCAACAAGCTAAAACCTCAGGTCCTGCAGCTACAGATAAAGATCTTGTGAGTACAAATTAGCTTTCGCTTTACTATGACAGATAATATACTCAACTGAAATAATTACAAGGAAAATATCTCTGTTTTTTGTCTATGGTTGATGGCAATGAGCTTCTGACACTTGAGGTAATTTTTCAATAAACTGAACAGTTAATGGAAAAATAACTGTTGGTTGCAGACGTAGTAAATATCATTATTAAGATCAACTGTCACCAGTAAGTAAGACAGGGAGGAAGACGCTAAAAGAGGCTTCAGGGCCTGAGGGTGTGGCTTTAATAGATAAACGAGATCGACTCATGTTTACTGTTTACTTGTTTGCAGGCCTCCATTTCACCACAGTTTGGTTTGTTTGAATTTCTAAACCAATAATTTGCATTTCCTGTCTCAGGCACTGAAATATGTTTGCATGGAGCTCAGTGTTTAATCAGCAGCATCATTCGGCCGCCTCACCTGTAGTTGTCTTTGGCGTCCTCCACAGCATATTGTTTGAACTCCTCGTACATCTTCCTGTTGAAGTTGTCCCTCAGGAAAAAGGACCAGAACCTGAACAGAGTGTTCATCTCCTGAGACTGACCGATCCCCAACCGTTTCCTCTCTGAAAAAACAT
>NW_019474053.1:0-1794 GCF_002814215.2 Seriola lalandi dorsalis | reverse complement strand
GCGTTAAAACTCTTTGACAGCTCGTCAGGGGAAGTGGGTTTATGATTTTTCACAGATCCATTCTTGCCAAAGTGCATTCCTTTAGTCTTTCACCATCAGGAGTCTGTGATTAACCATAAGTCAGTCGGTTGACAAACAACAGAACAGTTTAAACTTACTCATATGTTCTCAAAGAAAATATTTCTGTACCCAACAAGGGGGTAAAATATAGGTTTAAACTTGAGGCCATATGGGCGCTGTTGCCCCCCACAGGCAAGTTTCTGTACAGTTTCTTGACCAAAGTTCCTTGTTCCTTCTTTACATTTCAAACACAATAATGGCAGCATCCTGTACTGCCTCCAAGATTTCTGTCCTTACTGTGCGTTTGTCCATCTGATCAAGGTGCAGAGGACATTTCCAGATTTTTCATAGCTGTGTCATGAGCTGCTTGACGGTGGGTCTGTCCACAAACCCGCAGATGTCTCAGATAAGTTTAATGCGTTTATTCCCCAGTTTTCGTCATAGGCTGTAGTTTCTTGTGTTTGCTGCACAGCTCTGTCTCTGATTCCATATGTCATATACTTTTATGCCCAAAGTTGTCTTTGTGTAGCTTTGAAATGCCTCCATTATTCTTTCAGTACGGGAGAATGAATTGGCTCTTGATATTCTGTTGACCCTTTAAGTAGCTGTAAAACTATATAGAGTGCATGAAATGTTTGTTGTGTTGTTGTAGTTGGTTCTAAGTAATGCCTGATGGGTTTTTGATGGGTTTTTTGGCATTACATTTCACAGAGGTTAATTAGGGATATCTGTCAAACTGAATTTATACTGAACTTTGTCTTTGAGACGTCTTTTTTCCTTTGGTTGTCTGTTGATGAAGTTTGGGGTGCTGTAACTCTTAAAAAAAGCTCTTACCTTTGTCTTCTCATGGTCACTTTATACCAAAGTTTGTTGATATTGTTTTCTGACTGGTTATATTGTATAAAGCATTAAAGTTTGTATTTCATTTGAGAACACTAGCCATCCTGAACTTCATACTGTTGAGACCATTATGTACCCAAGCCCTCTAATGACATTCACACACTGTCTGCTGCCTTTCCTGTCCACTTATCAGTCGCTAATTGCCAATAATGTCGTGGAGACAACATTGCATCTGAACTGTTTCATTCCCTTATCCTGGTGTTTAGCCACTGGCTTTCATGTAATATGTTCCCACGCTTGGCGACGGGACTTTCCAAACTCTGCAGACAGTTCAGGATGGGACATTTTAAGTTTAACTATGCTAGCATTAGCTTCTGCTGGTGCATTTTTTTAGTTTCCACTAGAGGAACTCTGTGGTTTAGATTTGGGACAGTTTTTTGGTTTTATTAAACCCATCTTTTCTCAGCCTTTTTACAAACAACTTTGTGTTGCCTCTGACACTATCTGTAATGACATCTGTGTGGAGATGGATCTGTGGAGGTCAGCCAGAATGACCATTGGCTTCTTCATCACCTCTTCTATCACGGCCGAGTGGCCAGTTCCAGGAAGAATCCTGGTTGTTTCAAACTTCTTCCATTTCAGACTTATTGAGGCCACTGTGCTCTTTGGATTCTTCAATGCAGCAGAAATGTTTTTGTAGCCTTCCCCAGATCTGTGCCTCGGCACAATCCTGTCTCTGAGCTCTGCAGGCAGTTCCCTCCTCCTCATGGCTTGGTTCTTTGCTCTGATCTGCATCGTCATAGCTTCGTCATCGTTTGTCATAGCAAAGGGTCTGAATACTTATATCAATGCTATATTTCAGTTTTTCCTTTTTAATAAATTTGCAAAAAAATA
>NW_019474052.1:0-1794 GCF_002814215.2 Seriola lalandi dorsalis | reverse complement strand
GAGCCCTATAATTAATTGCCATGACATGAAGTTACAGGTAGGAAATCCTTATTTCTCAGAATTGGGAAAGGTCAAATCATTCTGGAGTTAGTTTCCATACCTGGTGGAGAAAGAGCTACTGTAGCTCTTGTTTTTCAAAGGGTTTTTGTCTTCCACTCTTGAAAATAGCCTGACAGAGAGAAGGGCTGCTAGAGAGACGATTTATGACCTCTTACTCGATCCAACACATATTGTACGCTGCAGTGTGTGACACACAGAGCGGGAGGCAGTGGGGTTACATAACAAAGGAAAACAATATTACTCTATCTATTCACTGACAACCTGTGGTAGGAACACCTGGAAACAATCATATTCTAAATGTGTTATATATGTTACAGTGACAAAAATAGATATTTTACTTTATATACAACTCTCCCAAAAAATGTCTTTTATCTCTTTCTGGAAGTTTCTTGTTTTTTTTAATCAACATTTATTATAAATCATCATTTTATATTCACAGGAATGTACTATTACTACTAATGCACTATATCTCTGAACTCTTCATACTGGTTTAATTTAGTTTTTCTGGAAGTTATTCTACTGTTGCTCCTTACTTAAGAAGAAGAAGGTCCCACACTACAAAAGATAATTATCATTTCCTAAGTGAAATTCAAACCTGCCGTCCAACCTGCCACGAGTGAATGTGTATGCTTTGTTTTGATCATTGCTGTCAGGACATTAGACTGACTGAACAAACGAAGAGCCCTTCAAGGCCGGGGTCAGTTTCATCTAAACTCTCACAGCCTCTCACAGAAAGAAAACTTTAAAGTAGAGGTTTGCCGCAGCAGCTTATTCCTTCTTCTTCTGTGGTTTACTAGTTGTGTACTGGCACAAACTCTCCGAGGATAGAGCTATTTAAACAGACAATAATACTGTCCCTCAAGCCTTGTTTACTTCAGCTTAACTTTCCACTTGTCTCACTGCTCCACTCAGACTAAAGTGGTGACAAACTCTGCTGCTACTCAATGGATTCATATGTTCACCCAGAAGGGCAATAGTCAGCAAAGGGGCTACAAAAGAAGCAGCCAGCCATTAGCAGCATGTGATTATTAAGTGTCGGCTCCACTGTGTGATGCTGGAAAACAAAACTGGACTATGAGTGTGCTCTTTGTTGTGATGTTTATAATAAGGTTCTCTATATTTAGACTGCTTTACTGACAGCAGGTTTATGTAACAGTGTTTCAAAGTTTCATGTATCCATCATTTACCAATTATTGAACTATTGAACCTCAACTAATCCTTTGAGGAAAGTTATGTGGAGGAGTGAATGAGGTCTTTTACCAGACCTCATTATTTAGGACTCATTGTCATTGTGAAAAGGGATGATGGAAAAAATTTTAGCTTCCTGTGGCTCTTCTGTCCCCAGGAAAGGGTTAGGGTTTTAACGGCTTCAATTTTATGTTTGCGTACTTTGACATACATAAATAAATTTGGATCTCATAGACAGTTTTATGCATTTAAATCACACTTTTCAATATACATCAGAGTAGAAGCCATAAACTACAAAAAATAAATGTCACAAAAGCACTTAATTGCCTTGCCCTATCTATCTATCTATGTATGTATACATAGACATATGTATGTGTGTATGTCTTTTGCATTTGACATTGTGCATGAACTGATTTTAAGGTTAAGATTAGATAGTAAACTTTAATCTTCAGTGTTAATGTTAATAAGCCATGCTAGTGGCTGTGTGAGCCGATACTGAGGCTGACAATGACGTACTGAGACTTACAGACAGAAACACGTCAAAAT
>NW_019474051.1:0-1795 GCF_002814215.2 Seriola lalandi dorsalis | reverse complement strand
CATGCTGGAGTAAATTCTCATAAAACAAAAACATAGGAAAGTAACACACAACAACCAGCAAAAATATCTGCAATCCTGCTTCAAAAATGTCATTCTTGCACATGGAGACAAAGATAATTCGTTATTCAGATATTACACACCTCGGAGTTGTGTCTGGTTAGCTGTGAACTACATCACCTGTGATTAAACATTCATAAGCTCCATCTGTGTCCTGGACATTTTTAGTCAGCAGCAGACTCCAGGGCTCTATAATACAGTGGGAAACAAGGACTGAGGGACACACTTTTCACTTCCATAAGTGAGGGATGTATAGAATGGACAAGAAAGTATGCTTCATATATTGTGTAAAAACCTCATGAGACTCCCATTATTTACTTTATTGGCCTCACTAAAGTCACTGTGGATAAAGGCAACAAGATTTCTATAAGAATTCTGACAAGTTAAGTCTTTGAACTTGTCTGGATATAATGGTTGAGCCAATTCAAGTCAATGCAGTACAATAGTGGTTATTTTATACTGTTCAGCACAAGGAAGATTATCAAGGCAAGCTGTGAGTCTCGTGTGTCTATCCCGTTCAGATTTTGTGAGGACAATCCCTCAGTATTAGATCACCAGTGCCTCCCTGTAATTTTTCGTGACAGCGGATTTGTTTTGGTTTTGGTTCCACATCCTCCACCAGGTTTTGGTTTGGTTTTGGTTTTAGATATTGGCCCAAAACCAAAGACGTACCAAAGACCATAGATTTTTCACTAGGTAAAAGTGATAATCCCAAGAATTGGTTTTTGCTTTGTTGTTTTGTGTTTCAGCAGGAAAAATCACAAGTTTGTTTGTTATAGTCAGTTGGTTCTGTACCAGTGGTGGCAGTTTCCTTGCTGACCCATCAACAGTGAATGAAAGCAGAATGTGGGAAAAATCAGAGCACAGATCACATAAAAACACAGATGCAGGCATGCACACACAAACATGCACAAAGCAGTTTGCACATGCAAGCTTGCACACATACAAACATAGTCACACATGGATGAACATACAGACACACACACACACACACACACACACACACTGAGCTGCAGTTCTGTGCTTGATTGTCTTACCATCAGTCATTCTACCAAGTGGTAATTGAAAACACATCTCCCCCAGCCCCTGGCACCCATTACAAATAAGACACACTGGGGCTTTCTCCACACAACACAAAGCATAATAACAAATAGAGTCAGAACGACCAACAGAGAAAGAGAAGCATGCTGTAGTTTTTGGCACAACATGAAGAGAACACGCTCCCAGTGATTGGTGGAGGGCCAAATCCATTTTTCCAAAAAGGGAAAAGAAGAAATATATGTTTCCCTGACAAACAGACGTAGCACTTGTCCCGGGCCGATTCATAAATCGTCATATTCTGAGCTCAAGTCTTTGGAAAGTCTATTAGTTCCGGATGTCTTCTTATCCTCTGGTTTCTCTGAAATTTTAAACATGAAGCACGCAGAAAGTCAGATGGACGCAGAGACAGGCAAATACAAAGAACCAACCATAGATAAACTGCAAAACTGCTCCATCTCATCATGTAATTTTTTTCTATCATTGAACTGTAAATGTCATATTTACAATAAAAGGTGCTAATGCTGTAACATTATTTCCACCAGTTTTTAATTAAGTAATGCAAATCAATTTAAGGAAATTTATTTTAAGGAAATATTTAATGCTCAGTAATGGACAATAAAAGAGAAATACACCAGTTTTGAATTTCACTTTTACATCATTGTCGGATTCACGATGGATAGTTTTTAAAGAAGCAGCA
>NW_019474050.1:0-1795 GCF_002814215.2 Seriola lalandi dorsalis | reverse complement strand
CACACACACACACACCAAGACAGTGGCACATGTTCATTTGTTGATTGACAGCTAGTTGTGGCATGTTGTTCGTGTTGTGTCTCATCCAACTAACCTCCAGAACTGTCAGTTCAACACCATTGGTGACAGCTGTGAGCGGTGTGAAGTGGGTTACCACGGAAACGCAGCCAACAGGACCTGCCGTGCCTGTCCGTGTCCCCTCACATGGAACAAGTCAGTCTCTTCTTATTAACAGCTCTGATGTTTTTTCTACCGGATCAGTTTGAACATCTTATTTGTTGTGGCTCAGTTTCGCTCTGGCCTGTCGGGACGTCGGCTCGGGAGAAGTTGACTGCTTGTGTAAACGTGGTTACACCGGAGACAGATGTGAGAGGTTTGTTTGCTGCTCAGTGAGCGACACACACAACCAACCATGTACATTATTTACATTTCAGCGTTATTGTCATCACGTGCATCCTTACCCCTGTTGTCCACTGCTCAACGACACACACATTATTTTAGTAAGTAGGTCTGTCACTAAAAGTACAAAAGTTTAAAAGCAGCTTTTTCCTTCTCATTTGTCGTCTCTTTAAGATGTGCACATGGTTACTGTGGCAACCCAATGGTGCAGGGAGGCAGCTGCAAGCCCTGCAACTGGAGGGACAGCATCTTGAACATGTGTGACTCTATAAATGCAGGTAAATATACATTTATAGTGACTATGTGTTGAAGGGGTAAGTGATTTAATATTGCATTAGAGATATCCTGTGTTTCATCCTCTCCTTGTATTTACTGACAGGTTGTGACAGCTGCTCCTATTCTTTACTGATGGACTTGGACAAGAAGGACAATGATCTGGCTTGGCTGACGCAGCAGCTGCAGAGCATCAGTCTTGACTCTGGTTCACACACGCTGAACATCTGGGAGGCTAACGTCTATGAATCCAAGGTACATACATTTTCCATAAAGACCTTGGCAAAAAAATCACAATTCCTGTTATATTTATATCACATGACACTGTTTCTTTCTGCTCACCGCTGCTGTTTTCCAGATCCTGGTTGGGAGCTACAGCGCTGCTGTGAGACACCTGGACCCAAAGGTCAAACAGCTGGAAGAAGATGTGAATGTTGTTGGAGAGGACTTGAGTCACCTGATTGACGAGGTACATGGAGTGATTTTTCATGAAGAATCTGTCTTCTTTCTCTAGAGAGTGTAAACAGTGAACAGAAACACATGACAAGTCTTGACACTGTTTTCATTAAATTTCCAGACTCTTCAAACTGAGTCACATCTGGAGAAGGTTTTGCAGAATGTGAATGGAGCCATATTGGAGGCAGATGATGAAGCTGCATCTCTCCTCACAGTAATACGAGGTACATCGTTCAAATATGACTGTATGTGTTCGCATTGTCTGAAGGTGATGTCACATCTCACATTAACAGATTTCATAAACACTCGTAGCATTGAGCAGTTTTCCTAAACTCTGGTCAGTAACGTCAGACTTTGTGGGACTTGTTCAGGAAACTGAATGAATAGTTCTGTCAGCAGTGAGTCTCTTACTGTCGGTTTGTCAGATTTGACAAAGCAGCTGTCCGAGGTGAAACCCGGAGGATCCATCACTCTCTCAGAGAACGACAAAGTCAGGATGATGGAGGAGGCTCAGCGCATGGTGCAGGAAGTGAGAGAGAGAGGCTGCACTGCTCAGAGAGCGAGCGAGCAGGAGGAGGCACGCAACTGTGAGAAGTTTTTCATTTATGACTTGGTTTGTCTCTGGTGGAAAGACTGTGTTCAGTTCATGGATAAAAAGGTGCAGAGG
>NW_019474049.1:0-1858 GCF_002814215.2 Seriola lalandi dorsalis | reverse complement strand
ACATCATACCACACTACTCAGCTGGCTTTGGGACACAGTTTAATTCTGTAGTGCGTCCATTCTTTTACTCAAAGTAAAAAGATGCAACTGTACCATGGATGAGGGAGTGCTGCTGAGATGGTCGTCCTTCCTGCTGCTTCTTCCTTCTCTGCAGAGGACTACTGAGTATCTGTAACTGAATGTTGGGTTCTTGGTCCCCTACCTGACCAAGGCTCTTCTTGCCCTGTTACTCCATTGAGAGTCCTCGAGTAACGTTTTCTGCTTCACAATTATTGAGGCCACTCTGCTCCCGAGAACACTCAAAGCTTTACAAATTGTTTTTCTACCTGGGCCTTAATCTATGCTTGGCCACAATTTTGTCACAGAGGTCCACAGAGACTTACTTGGACTTCATGACTTGGCTAGTGTTCGGCCTTGCATATTTATATTATATACACAGGTGTGTACCTTTCTAAACTGTGTCCAATCAATTCAATTTGCCACTAGTGGACTCCAATCTAGTCCCTACTCAAGGATAATTAAAGCAAACAGAACAAAACCCCAACATACTTTGAAGTGCCACGGCACGGTGAGTACGTTTGTAGAGATTTCAGTTTCTGATTTCTAATAAATTTGCAAAGCTTAGATTGATGGGAAATTTTTATCCATTTAAAAAAGGAAATCGCCAACATGATAAAGTGTACAGAAAGGGAAGGGGTCTGAATACTTCCGGAAGTGCTGTAACCGTAAACCGACAGCACATCATCACGCAGCTGCTCACATCTGTTGGGACAGGTTTTATGGCATGAGTGCAGTTTCAACTAGACCATACTGACATCAGCTTAAATCCATTGCATTTGCATTTAGATTATGAGGTGTTTGGTGTGGTCTATTTTTGAAACTTGGCTCAAGTGTTCTCCTTCCTGACGAGATGCTCGGGTATATGTATCTGCAGTGTAGTGTTTTCCTCACTCTGTGCTGCTACAATCTTTTTGGAGGGCTGAATCTTACATTATGGCACACCTGCTGTTGAATACAGAACCTGGATGTCCAGAACTTGATTTTGAACAATTTCTATCTATGAATTTTAACCAGCAGCCGGTGACTTCATGAACTGCAAAAGCATGTGTGTGCTGCATGGAATAAATCACTAATGGCTGAGCAATTTCACTTTGTTGGCTGCTGCATGAAGCTGCACAGATTGTAAAAAAAATCAATTCTCTCGCAGAGGGGGGTTCCATATTTACTGTGATGTTTACAGATGAAGGGATGGAGAAACAGAGCACCAGGTCTGAATTGAGAATGAAGATGAATGGAGCCGTCTGGTGTGAGAGCTGCAGGAGACTGAGGGTTTAGATAAGTGTATGTAACCCCAAGTACTCCGCTTTATGGAGTGCTGCCGAAATGAGCTGCCTGAGCACAAACGTGTGGACATGCACAAACACACTTTGAACAGCAGTGAAACACACATACCTGCTGCAGGGAACCAAAAACAGAGCAAATACAAGACTGACAAGCTCTATGATTAATTCAACATGTGTCCAGAGGTAAAAACTCACAGAAGAGCTGGACAAAATCCAAACAAAATCCAAACAAAAAAAACACATCAAATCTGAACTGTGCAAAAAACTCACCATTCGATCTTCCCTAATGGCCTAAACACCACAACACCTGAATACATAAAGTGTTGATCTTTTTGCCTTCAGGAGAGATGAATGAATGTGTGGTCGTCTTACCCTCTTCCCCCTCTCTCACCCACCCAGATCTTGTTACACAACACTTACACAACAATGCTTATTTGGAAAAAAAAAAAAAAAGAGATCACACTTGAACTAACTAAAAATATGGCAAGAAGCTTTGATCCACCAGCTTTACTTAC
>NW_019474048.1:0-1795 GCF_002814215.2 Seriola lalandi dorsalis | reverse complement strand
TGAGATATACAAGAAGAAGTCACTCTTATCAACGTACTATTACAAAAATTTGTTTCCTTACACTTTCGGAGATGGAGTAAAATTGACGTCCTCAGGAGCATCATAGAATTCCTCGGTGTCACTTGTATCTGACGCCATGCTAACGACAATTTAGCTCACTAGCTAGTTTAAGTTAGTCGCCAGGCAGCTGTCTAAAAGCCTAACCTGCGAATGACTTAAGTGTTGCACACATGTGCTTGTCTAGCTATATACTGCCTTCTCGATACTGATGTTATAATGTAAAATGCTTGGCCCAGGCGTCGTCAAACAACCACTTTCCAGTCTAACGTCACGCCATAACGTCAAAGTAAGTATGCTAGCCAATTGCTAGGCTAACAAATGTAATCTGGTCGTACGACTGACCAACACCTACTGCTAACTAGCTTTCAACCCTATTTTAAATCTGTCTCATTCACGACAAAGTAGATTCCATGAAAGCAGACACTAAAAGCGCATTTTTACAACAGCGTACACTTGATCAGCTGTCAAGCTCCCGGAGCCAGTGTACCGCGTCATAAACAAACCAGCCCTACAAAAAATACATCTCAGCGAGGTTGAGTCAAAGGGCGGGGCACAGACTCCCTTCTTCTTCTGCTTCACTATTAAGGCAGCGGGGGATGATTTCGCCTCGAGACTGCCCGCTACTGATGGTCTACAATGGACGGAGAAACTGGGGATTGGCTGCTAAGTGCAGTGGGATGCCAAGGAGGGAGCTTTTCATTACATCCAAAGAATACAATACACACTACAATATTTTTCGGAGGCTGGAAAAACATTATCCAAGAATGAGAAGTCAATCACTGAACTGATACCTATATAGAATTTTAACATAAAAGCATAACAAGACAAAATATATTCATCAGGATCCCTTAAATTTGGTTAATAAAATATGTGATGGGCAATTTATGTCATAACACTGTAACACTAACACAAGCCACAGTGTTTCTGGAATAATGTTCTATGGACAGGTGGAAGGAAAGTAGGCTATAGAGCTCTAATGCAATACATCAGTTTGTTTATAGTTGATGAAGGAGAGTCATGGTGGAGGTTCTTTGCTGTGGAGCTGCTTTGTTGCCTGTGATACAAGAGGTACTCAATGTATCAAAGGAAAGATGAAATCAGAAGATTACCAAAGCATTTTAGAGCGAAATGTGTCAGAAAAGTAGGTGAAGGTCTTGGGTCTTTCAGCAGGACAAAGACCCAAAGCTCACATCCAGCTGCACAAAAAAATGCCGGAAAATTAAAAGATGGATTGTTTTAAACTGGCCAGCAATGAGTCCTGACCTATATCCCATTGGAAACTATGGAGAGAGCTGCATTGCAAACTGTTGCAAACTTAAAAGCGCTTGGATGCAGTGAAGGAATGTCAGAAACTACCACCAGGTGCAAGAAGCTTATAGATGGCCTCAAGAAACATTTAGAGCCTGTCAGTGTTGCCAAAGACCAAATATTAGTGAAAGGTGCAAATAATTGTGTTTATATTATTTTCTATTGTGCAAGAAGTTTAATTTGTTTTCACTTATTCAGCAGCCTTGGACATTTTATGAAAATATTCTGATTACACAACATCGGAAGATAATAATGTTTAATAATAATAATAATCATTTTTATCACTGTATCTATCAATCAATCTATTCATCATTTTTTTAATTCATCATCATATCTTTGTTAGTCCACTCTTAACCTCTACTCTGTAACTCCTGCTGAATACCTGCCGTTGGTGACCTTTCTTATGTAAAATTTTCTTCCTTGATTC
>NW_019474047.1:0-1796 GCF_002814215.2 Seriola lalandi dorsalis | reverse complement strand
GTCTTTAAAAATGATGTCATTCATAGCTTTATTCTTGTTTCTTTTCAGTGAACAATAAGTTTGCACTGCGATGTAAGGATTGCAAAACCAGCATCCACCACCAGTGTCAGTCCTACGTGGAGTTCCAGAGGTGTTTTGGCAAAATTGTGAGCTTCATGTTCCAAAGTAGTTTGATGTTAAATCTAAGCTAAACTGCAGATCATATATTTTATATCCTGTGTTTTTCATTTTCTCTTGTTTCCTCTTTTCAGCCTCCAGGATTCAGAAGAGCGTACAGTTCTCCTCTGTACAGCAGTCAGCAGAATGCAACAGTATCTCAGCTGCTGCCTTTTTGTGAGTCCCACTAATGACGACTGCTGCATGAAGAGGAAATACCCATAAATCAAACTTTCTTGTCATATCTTACAGGACAAACTTCATGTAGTAATGTTCAAAACATTTTTGTCTATTTTGCACGTCCTCAACTCAGTGTTTATTTCCTTGTTTAAAGGAGCTATTTATGAGTTTTGCTATTGCTACAGAGCCAGCGTTAGCATTAACAGGTGTTTACTCACTAGTCTAGAAGAACTGTTGCAAGTTCAGCATCAAACTTCATTCCTTTACTTACCAAGAGCCGTCTACAGCACTGGAGAGCAATGCCAATGTCAACACTGTCACATCTTTTCTTCAACTGTCACTTTCCGATATAGTGACTCACTTTAGCTTTTAATCTCAACTGAAAATGTAACGCTACTCAAAGGGCCGATTATATCCTCATGTCTTGTAAAACCAATGATTGGCTGAAGCTCTTGTCAAATCCCAATCACAACCACCCACTCCCAGCAAGAAACCATGTTCAGCTGCACTGAAAACTTACAAATAGCCCTTTTAAATATTCACTAAAGAGACTTATGTTAAGTAATTGGTGATCAGGTAATCGTTGAAATCATCATCAGACACAATTACAAATCAAAGGACAAGCTGAAAACAAATTCAATGTAGGATTTCAATATTTTTGGAAAAACAATTCAAGACTGTATTGAAATTTAAATACCTGTATGTTTTTTTCTTACCTGGATTCATGTTTTCTCTCAGCACAGTCAAACCGCACTGACCCTGTGTTTGAGACGCTGCGGATCGGTGTGATCATGGCCAACAAGGAGCGTAAAAAAGGGTCGGAGGACAAGAAGAACGTGAGTGTGGACGCACTAATAAAACTGAAGCTGTCCTACTACACAAAACCAGTTAATTGTAATTTTTCATGATTAGTTTCTAAGCTGCTATATTGCTTTTGCTGAGCTTTTTCCTTTTGTCAGTAAAGGGCTGTATGATTGTATGACTATTGTCTTTCCTAACTTGTCCAGATGATGATGATGATGATGGAGGAAGATGAGTCCCAGCCCAAACAGGAGGAAGAAGGAGGTGAAGGAGGTGAGTATATGTCAGCAGTAGAAAGAGCAAATGGTTTAATATGTGTCCCAGGTTTGAGTCCAGCTGGGACCTTTGCTGCACTGTGTGCCACCTCCCCTGTATCTCGCTGTCTCTGTCTCCATGCTCGCTGTCTCTCTGTGATGTTTGACGATGCCTGATGATCATCCCCGTCTCATTTTTGTTGTCTCATTTGTGTACCAGCAAACACAGAAGGAGACAAAAGAGGAGACAAAGCTCCTGCTGATGACAAGGTCAGAGAGTGTGGAGCTGAAGGTGACATGATGATGATGATGTGAATGAAAAATATAGTTATCATGATATCAAGTATTAAGTGTGGTTAAGATACAATGATGTTGAATCAGTGTTGTGGTGTTTATGTTTGTGTT
>NW_019474046.1:0-1798 GCF_002814215.2 Seriola lalandi dorsalis | reverse complement strand
CAAAGGCAGGGTGTGCTTGAGAGCTCGTCACTGAATATCAACTTTCCATTTCACATTCTCTCCGTGTTTTTTCCTTATTTCAGAGCAACCCAATATGCGTGTGCACTGTCGATATATCTACTCCGAGACAACTCGGAAAGAAAGGACCTTGTGGCAAAACTTAAAAGTCTGGAAGCCAACATGAGTGCAGGACGAAAATGTGAGTATAACAGCAACTGTGAAGTGAAGGAGGAGGGGTCACTGAGTAGTTGGACAGCGTATTAAGTGGGATTTTGTAATCCCAGGGATCACAAAGTGGTTTTATTAGGTCCCCAACAAAATATAATAATAGAATAATTTAATAAAAAAAACTAAATAATTAAAATTTATTCCAATTGACAATATTCTACAAAGGCTATTATAGGCTTTTGCATGTACTGTGTTCTAAAGTTCTAAAATTAAATATTAGAAACCGGACTGTGCTTACTATAAAGATCCTTGGTATAAATCTTTTTTTGCCAAGTAGTATTTGCAGAGGAGCAGACACACTTCACAGTAATTTTTCTGCCTTTTGCTTTCCATAAAGACATGATCCTCTGCCTCCAAGTCAACATCTCCTCTTTTAGTGTTCTGATACCTGCCTTGATTTATCACAGTTTTAAATAAAAAGAGAGGGAGTTTCTTAAATAACTCCTCACTGTTGGGCTGCACACATCACTACCTTTTTAATTCCATTTATCCCTTGATTATTATTTTGATGAATTTTTAGCCTATTGAGTGTGAAAATGCCTCTTAGAATTTCCCAGAGCCCAAGGTAGTTTTGTGTTTAGAAATATATAAAATGGAGAAAAGCAGCAAGTCCTCACATTTGAGAAGATGGAACTAGCAAACTTTTTTTATGCTTGATAAATGACTTGAACAATTAATTAATCATGAACACTGGTTTTGATGAATTTCTTGTCAATTAACTTATCATTACACTGCTAGCTTTACATTTTTGCAACATGCAATTGCAGCTTGCTCTACTACTTGCTCTTCCTTGTTTTCTCTGTGGTTTCCCTACTGCTTGCAAATATTGTTCCAAGCCAGAATATTGATTCCTAATAATGTTAGTTTAGTTATCCTTCTACATGGTTACCATTAGTTTTAGAAACTCGCATATGGAGTGAAATGAATGAATATATAATAGCACTGTGGTCGGTCTGCAGCATAATAATCTGAATTCATTTATTTTCTTCTGAAGTGACTCAGCAGCTGTTACATTGCCCTCAAAAACCCTGTCTCGCTGTTTCTCTATAAACACAATATCAACTAGGATGAACTCTTGACTGACCACTCTTTAAGGCCAACAAGACAGAAGCTGAGTCACAGGAAACAACAAGTCGTTTGACTTTCTCTGCCTTCCATCAGGCTTAGTCTGTCAATAATTCAATCATCTTAACTGTTTTAAGAAAACATTTGAAAGCACCACTTTTGTTCAAGGAAACATAGTTAGATTAGTAAAAGAATAGAATAAAACAGAGCTTCTTCCAGACATTGTCAAAACCAAGCAATTGTTCATAAGTGCCACTGATCATTTGATGGTAAAACATATAAACCTTATCTACTATTTTAGTGTGGAATAATTACACACTACACAGCACTGGGTTTCCATGGGCATTAATATCAAGAAAAGGTTATACAATATTAACACTTGTATCCAAATATGATATCACAAATCAGGAAAAGTTGTGACATATAAGATAATGACATTAAGGCAAGATGTGTATTTTCAACTAAATCACATGCATAATGTGGTAAAAAAGTGACAAAAATTAGC
>NW_019474045.1:0-1798 GCF_002814215.2 Seriola lalandi dorsalis | reverse complement strand
ACTGAAACATTGACATGCAGTTCTATGAAACGGAGATGATGGCATTTTGTTGGTGTTCTCCACAAATAGGGCTTTGGAAGAGTGTGTCACCTCAAAACGATGCTCTTCTCACTTTCACCATCCAAATTGCATAATCTTCTCTTGACATGCTGTCAAATCTATTTTGGGGGCATTTTGTGTCTCTGGTAAACCTCAGAGCTGGAAATACTGGTAGCCTATTTTAGAATAGTGGAGCAATATTTTTTTTTGCAGCTGCTATTCAACACAGCAAATGCAATACTTTTAAAGACATTCCTTTCTAGATTATGAAATGTCTATGTACATCAACATGACATGACTACTGTTAGTTATTCTCGACAGAAGACATATTCAGTGTAGCTTGTCCAGATTTTGTCCTCGTTTGGATCATTGCTGGTGTAGGCGCAGGTGCCTGTAGAGCTGCAGGCCACCATGTGGAAGCCCACCTCTGTCAGCTTGTCAAATGCCTGCTCTAGAAAATTATACTTCAGATAGTACCGGGATGTGTATCTCTCCGGGGGCCTGTCCGGGTCCCTGCTCTCATTCAGCGTGTCCCCAAACACTTCTTTGGCCAGCGAGGTCTTCCCGCAAACCGTGATGCGCGCCACTCTCCTGAATTTGGCATCGGTTTGGATGTCTCTCCCAATGGTGTACGAGCCTCGGTATCCTATCGTGATATAGCCCGACTTTCTGGAGTCCAGGGACGGGGAGCGCATGGCCCCGCTGACAGACATGGCGCGTAAAGTCTCCATGCCGCCAGAGGAGCCGCACTGCTGCGCACCTTCCTCTGTGTCGCTCTGGCTGATCTCCTCGCTGATTGAATTATCCTTACTCACCCGGGGGCTGAGGCGCTTGGCGAGGTCCCGCAGCTGGAAAAAGTCAGCCTCCCTCTGCAGTCGACTTTTCTCGGGGAAGTAGTCCGGGAGGACCAAGTTGAGGTCTCGGAGATAATCTAGGATGTAGCGGAACAAGAACCCATCCCTGTCCAAGAAAAAGCGCCCTTTGCTGTCTCTCGCCAACTCCTTGGGTGACTTCTTGCTGAACATGTTCCAGAGGAGCGAGTCTGGGACGGCGATCAGAGTTTTGTGTCTGGTAACATAAACCTGTCCGCCGACATTCAGCTCAATGATCTCTGAAAACGGGGATCCCGAGTCTCCGCAGTTGGACACCCCGCGCTCTGTGTCGGCCAGTGCCATCCTCTCTGAGCCGCTGCACTGATGTGGGATCAGTGGAAACACTGAGCAACAAAGTGGCAGCGGCTTGTTTATGAAGCCTGGGCTTACCACGTGCGTGAGTGCGCGTGCGTGATGGGTTGACTGTTAAGTTGACATTTAACTATTAAATGGCTGACTTGAAAAAAATAAGGGCTCATAGTCCCCCCCCCCCTCTCTTCACACACACACACACACACAGATGGAGAGAGACTGTAGTCTCCTCCAGCATCAGTTAAAGCAAACACCCACATTTGATTATGTGTCATTTGTTCCTTCCTGCCCTGTTTGACATGAATTTATATTTATTGTTTAATTAATCAAATAAATTGTTAGTTTTTTTTTCAATTCCCATGGGAACACACAAAACCAGAAACCATGCAAATGGCTTAAGTTATTCAAGCTTTGAAATCAAGACATGGCTTGAAAATATGGAAAGAGTGACACCCATTGCAGCTCTGAAGGAAATGCAGCCAGCATCTTAGACATCACAGACACACACACACACACACACACACACACACACACAGTCAGTCGTCACCACCACATGTTGAAATCGGCAGTGCAAA
>NW_019474044.1:0-1798 GCF_002814215.2 Seriola lalandi dorsalis | reverse complement strand
CTGCTCCAAATATGTAACAATTTAGACTATTAATATGATATAACAACAAAACTAGCAGTGGAGTTGAAACAGGCTTGGGTGATATGTTAAAATGCTGTGTTATATGTTAAAATGCCACCGTCAGTCCAACAGCCAGCAACTGCTGATTTATTCGTGCAAGTGTGTGTGTGCTGCGGGCGTATGCGCAGGGAGCAAGGGATTCCCCACTCCCCAGACGCCATTTTCATCAAATGCAATCATGGAAGAGCTTGTTGCAACAAAAAATACAAAATCACCTATTTGGGATTATTTTGTTTGTAAACCACATGCGATCGGCAAGCCAAAGGAGATGTAGTACCAGCAGATGATTCTAACACTACCAATTTGCACCAGCATTTGCAAACACAAAAGTGCAAAATCAAAATTGCAGGTAAAATTGAAGGTAAAATGCGTCACAACATACTGAAGCATTGTGGTGCTACAGAGAGGCCCTGGCCAATAAATCATGTTCTCCAGATGTAAATGATCATGTGCGTTTAGTATAAGCCCCAGCAAAAACTCACATCATCATCATTTCTAAATTTCTTTCAGTGAAAATGCAAAAATGATCCTTCAAACTGAAATTATGACGCAATATATGTCAATATATGTTTTTTTGCATATTGTTCAGCCTTAATCCTGCTGTTTATGCAACACTATCAGAGAGCAGAGTCCCCCTCAACTGCCACTGGACAATCTCCACTTCATCAGCCCAAAATCACCCCAAAAAAAACTAAACAGCAATGGACTCAGGCCATCACAGATAGCCAATATATTTGTACGATTGCTTAAGCCTAGCATGAACTCTCCCAGTCAAAACAGGAGGTTTTCCTGTTCTTCCCATTCTGTCAACATTCAGCAGAATCAGACCCTACCTGCCAGTTTTAAAGTTTCATAGCTTCAGCTTGTGATGCAGGTTTTTTGACCAGTCTCCAATCATGACATCATTGGGGTTATTTTCTCAGACTTAACACAGCTCCTCCAGAATCACAGCAGACATTATACAGCTGTTTCACAGGCTGAATAATACTCCAGATGAAAATGAACTTCATGAGTAAAAGTTTACTTTTGTGCCTTTAAGTGGGGCACTTAACGCCTGTCCTGTTAAGGTGGAGTTGCACCATGGCCAGATGTTATTGGCAGTGACTGAATGTAAAATGGTGCAGTGGAGAGGATTACCCAGGATTCCCTGAGAGTTTAACAAATGACAGAGCTACACAGTGAGGAAGAAAATCAGGTTGCAGGTTTTCTGAAACAATATAATATTACTTGCAATATTGCAATATGAAGTGATTAAATTACAGCCTTAACATTATATTAAAGAAACTCATGTTCTACTCTATAAGGCCTAAATCCCTTAATCCTTAATCTCTATCTATCTATCTATCTATCTATCTATCTATCTATCAGTTGAAAACACTCCTCTGCCTGCAGACACTTGTGTTGGGCATCACTGCACCATCTTTCACTGGGTTTAAGTGGTGGAACAGGCAGCCAATTGACCACTTTTAACTTGTCTGACCTCATTACATTTGTAGTGCTGCCCACATTCATTTTAAACAGAAACATTTGTGCAGCTCTTTTGTTTGCGCTGACTGCCACCATGAGAGTTTCTTACTGAAAGGCACCGCCACAGTATTGCCAAGTGGTGTGAAGGACAACGTGTTGGTGCTTCACTGCAATCATTGACATGGAGTTGATTACCTCCTATTCAAAAATGTAAATTATTAAATCATTACATATATTAATTTGTTTATTTTGGACTAATTAAATTTCATTA
>NW_019474043.1:0-1798 GCF_002814215.2 Seriola lalandi dorsalis | reverse complement strand
ATGTTATTTTTAAGACCTGATCTCCACTTTGAGTTATACATTTTTTTCAAACCAGAAACCAAAAAAAAAAAAAGAGTCCATAGATTAATTTATGAAAAATAAAAACTGAAAACAATGAGCTTTCGACTTCACTGAAGGACAAACTCTATGACCCAACTCCCGTCCTTCACCCGTCCCCCACGCTTCGTACTGTATCTCAAATTAACTCCAAACCTCAACGTTTCAAAAACTGTTTCAACAACCTTTTGAGGTTCCTACCTGCAGTATGACCGGTCCAAACTCTGACCTCCTACCTGCAGTTAACGGAGGATAAAATATGTTGTAAATACTGTAAATACCACTCTGTCTGTTGGTGTCTGTCTGTGTGAGTCAGTTGTGAAGTAGGGAAACAGTAGCAGTTTGAAAAAAATAAAAATACTACAGTTAAAAGAAATAATCTCATAGTCATAGACATGATGTGTGAGCACCCTGAAAAAACCTTGTTTTTCCCAAAGAGACACTGTATCTTGATAAAGAAAAGATTTTCCACATTGATATGGAGACATTTTCACATTGTGAAATATATTTTCAAAAGTTAGTTATTGACTCAATTAAAAAACAGGCAGAAAAAGAACAAGACTCAAGGTTTCTGAAGGGTGTTGACGAACTGTAACGAAAGAGTTCTTACCTTAAAGCCGAGTTCAAGATCGATCGAGTAGCAACAAATAACCGGACGGCGACAGATCTCTTTCTATACACGTTCATGTGTCTGTGACATCGTGGGTAATCCACCAATCATATCGCTCCATCCACACATCCATCATGCTGTCTGTTGATATTACTGGTCATTAGAGTCACTGAGGATGAAGGAAAGGTGTATGTGTGTGTGTAAATAAGTGTGACTGTGGGTATTTCGTTTTCCACATTGTAATGTTTAAACTTAAAATCACGTGGAAATGGGAAAAATATGAGGTTCCATTTGTGCATTTTGTGTGTGTGTGTGCATTAAGGGAAAGGGGTCAGTACTTTTAAAACTTGAAACGAAACATCAGTCGTCATCTGGATAAATGCGTTGACCTGATGCAGTGTTATGACCTTACCACGACCTTTCCGTGGCCTTTACCTTTGGCCCGAGCCACTGATTAAGAATTTGGCAGGATGAGCTGCTGAGGTCGCGTCGCAGAGCGTCTGATGGGTTCTTGAGGGGGAACTTCAAAAACGCACAGGGTTTCAAAGAGTTTTCGAAGAACCAAATGAATTCTGTCAAAGATAATTTTAAAAACTAAAAAGATTAATCACGGACGTTCACAAATTACCGTTGTCTTGGTCAGATTTACATTACTAACCAGCTCAAACGGCAGCATCACATTCAGATTCACCTGGCTTTGTGTTTTTGTGTAATTGTAGACAGTGAGAATGAAAACGTAGATTATAGTGCTAAATATCAATATCAGTTGTCATTCGACATAAGGAAACCAATCATCTTAAAGTCCGTTCTAACACTACTTTCCAACACTAATGAAGTATTTAATACGTCGATAACAAGTTAGCTCTACTCCACGCCTCACTATTGAATTACCGTTGACCCTCGAGGAAACCTGAACTGCAGCCAAACTCTTGTAATCAGTGGCTTGGCCTTTGACCTTCTATGCCTGCTATGAACCCAGTAGTCTTAATTCTTTTCTCTTTGCTTTATACCAAACCAAAAGGAGCCTTCTGTTGATACTGTTAGTGGTGCAGCAACACCAGGGTCAATGAGCGGCTGAAATCTGCTCAGTTTATATCATTTTGAGTCTAATTTGTGATTGTTCTCTCTGCC
>NW_019474042.1:0-1798 GCF_002814215.2 Seriola lalandi dorsalis | reverse complement strand
CACACACACACACACACACACACACACACACACACACACACACACACACACACACACACACAGAAGGAAATACAGATGGCCTTTTTGTGCCAGATCTGATTATGGGCTGATTGCTGGCTTCAACACTAGCTGGTGTTAGGTTTGTGCCCGGCAGCGCTCTGAAAAATGATCAGAGGATCTGCCTTTGCTAATTGCTCTCCCAAGTTTGCCCCGAAGACACACTTTCTACAGGTACAGGGAAAAGTGAGTGTTAGCGCACAGCAATGTCAGCTTGAGCAGATGGCTGCCACTCTTGGTGCTGCATTATATCCCACAAGAAAGTGGGAAGTTTCGTTTTGTGAACATACAAATCATTTCAGGTTTGTTCTGTTGCACTTCAGACAAAGACATTTGCAACGTGGACAAATGTCATACATGTTGTCCAACTGTCCAGGTGGAGGCCATGCGTTGGAGGACAGGTGACCCATCTCTCCCGGCGTCCGTGTGCAGCATCCCGTGCCGTGCGGGCGAGAGGAAGAAGGTGGTGAAAGGTGTGCCTTGTTGCTGGCACTGCGAACGCTGTGAGGGATACCACTATCAGGTAAGTAGAAATATCCAGCAAGAACCTGTGACTTTGATCCAAAGCAGTGAAATAAGCCGCCCGCACACTGTGACTAATATGCAATAAGGTCTCTGTTAAATTCATAGCTTTCTTCACATCACTATACTGTAAAGGTCTGCGTAAAATTGATGATAAAATTTCAGAAGTTATCTCAGTCTATGGAAGACCGATAGCGTTTTTAGTTTTTTTTTTGCAACAAGATTTTGTTTTATTTTGATTATCCAAAGTTGATACTCATGACTGTCTCCATGGTTACATGGCTCACAGGTTGTAGAACTTAACTCTAACATAATTCACTTTTGTCCCTCATGTCTTCTTCAAAGCTTGATACCAAACAAGAGACCGCCCAGTGTAACGCATTCTGTCGTCGCTTCTGGTGTCGCATCAAAGGCAGGGGGATTTCGTAAAAGCGTAAAAAGTATTTGATATTGACTTTTTGCATCAGTGCTTTTTCACTGTAGCTCTTAATTTTGTTAGTTCAGAGTCACGACAAGGAAAGGGATTTCCCTGACTCGTAAAATTACCTGGACTGTTTGCGTTTTAAAAGCTGGGAAAGCTTCCAGAAGCTCTTACCCTATAACCGCTTCCTATTCTTAAAATCGTCTGTCAATAGAAATGTGGTAAAAATGTAGAATTTGACCTAAAGTCAAGCCTTGGTCGAACTTCCTTCACCTGCTTTGCGATCAAAGCCAGAATCAGTATACTTTGCAATAAATCAGCTCCAAGATGTGTTTGGAGTAACAGCACTTTGACATTATAGAGTTCTGTCCCCTTGTGTAGTGATCAGGATTTTTTTGACAACTCATTTCAGGTATCCAAAAAAAAAAAAAACCCCAAGCTACTTAGGCCCATTTTAAATTTATATATGCAGGACGAACCCCACAGATGCTGTTACTGCAAATGGAAGTACATAATTTGAGGTGAGGGAAAGGGTCTGCTCGTGCATTATAAAGATACATCTCCCGTGTTAATTATATCACGGACAATTTGGCAGCCCATCATCCCTCTTTCTTATTGAGTTAGAAAAATCCATGAGCGTGCCCGTATATGTGCAAAGAATTTCCTCCTTCAGGAGCCAATAAAGGAAAAAGAAAATATCAGCCAGAACAGCAGCAGGCGATGCTCGTCAGAGTGAGCAATCAATACTCATTTTGCAGATACATGCATTTGCTGTAAAATCGATAATCTGTTGACACA
>NW_019474041.1:0-1799 GCF_002814215.2 Seriola lalandi dorsalis | reverse complement strand
GTGTGTGTGTGTGTGTGTGTGTGTGTGTGTGTGTGTGTGTGTGTGTGTGTGTGTGTGTGTGCCCAGATGCTTGTGTGCAGACATGCTCATTGCACCCGTCTGATTTGTTGCCTAGACTAACAACAAACAGCAAATAAAAACATGCAACAAAAATATGTGGGTGTTTGTTTGGACTTGTCTCCATTCACCTGTGGGGTTTAAGATTGAATTGGGTTCATTGTTTTTAGGTTTAATCACAGGAATTTATTCATGTTTTAAGATTTTCTGAGCTTAACTCGTCACAAAAGTGACCTGGCTTCTTCTTGCATCAAGTAAGATAAATGAAAGTTATTTTAATTAGACCATTATCGATCTAGTCCTTTCAAGAAGTCTGTGTATTTTTGTTGAAAATGAGTCAACAATGAGATTGAATATGAATATACAATGCTTTTAGCTCTCTCTTTCTGTGTGGGATGTTATTAGCCTTTTTTATGTCATTTTCATTTGCACAGTTGATGAGTTGCAGAGACCCTGGACAACAAGGAAAGCCTTGGGCTACTGTCTTTGTTTGTGTTTTACAGAGTGGATAGTGTGGACAGCACATTTCCAATCCACCTCTCTGTTGTCTACGCGTCTTTTCCCTCCATATAGTATCACAAGCCTTTTCTCTGGCAGCCGAGACGGCAAGACCTCTGCTGTGTTCATGTCTGGCTGTGCTATCAGTAATAAAGTTGTGCTGTTTTGAAGGCCAGCCATGAACGACTTAATGAACTTGTTGAGCTTGCGAGGGCGGCTGTCTGCGGCTGTGTCAATAGACTGGCTAATAAAGTTATGTTATCGGAATGGCAAGCAGCGTGCACGGCCTGCTGCTTTCAGAGACATGTCATGCTGTGTGCAAGTTAATAAAGTTATGTGTCCTTTGAGTGAGTGTGATACAGTTGCCGGGGGCGCTGCTGTGTGATGATGGCGTTACATTTTGATTGTCAGTGCAATAGGCTTGAACCAAATGCCTCTCAGTATGACAAGGAAGGGCAGAGTGTTTCCCATTTGCTCTGGCGCTGTTTCTCAAAGTATGAAGTAGAGTGTGTGCAGCGATTTTATTTGTCTGTGACTATCAGGTCCTAACATGATGGACAAACATAGAAACCGCAAATAGGAAGGTGATAACACAGGCGACATGCGCTCCCACGGACACACACAAACAGGAATGAGGATGTTTGGTATGTGGCTTCTGTGTCAGGTGGAGCTGAGAAGGGTTGACACCTCGTCAGAGAGTCTGGGAGAGGAGACAGGAGATCTCACTATGTGACACCAGGCTTTTTATAGACACAGGGGGGAAGTAGAGATGGATCCAAATGGATCACCTCTGCCTCACGGGGCCCCCTTCCACCAGTTTGTGAGAGCCTGCTCGAAAACAGTTGTGGGCAATTGTGCAGTACAGCTCCGTTTTTAATTAGTGTCTCAATGAGGTCAAGACTTCTTTTTCAAGAGAGGCTCGAGAAAAAAGAAAATAAACCTCAGCAAGCAAGAGACAATGAAATTTCTGGGGGGAAATTTTGGTTGTTTGTTTGTTTGTTTGTTTTGGGATTTTACGCCTCTATTAGATAGCTGACAATAGTGCGATGACAAGAAATGGAGAGATCAACAAACAAAGGTCACCAGCTGGACATAAACCAGGGACGTTGCAAACGCTTTTCTCTCCTGATGTTTATTCAAAAAACAACATACTTAATAAATATACTCAGTAATTAAGTGGATATCTGAGACGTGCATTTTGGAGGCTTTTAGAGTAGAACATCATACATTAACACCATGAGATA
>NW_019474040.1:0-1799 GCF_002814215.2 Seriola lalandi dorsalis | reverse complement strand
GTGGATTAAATGCCTCGCTAAATGGCACTGCACTCGAATTTTGGTGAAAAATAGAAGTGTTACTTCTCTACTTTTCATGCAATTTTAAAATGTGGAATATGTGCCCATATGCAGCTGATTGCCATAAAATGGGTCAAAGATGTTGCACAACCCAATCATAAATGAGGGTATAAATATCATCCTCTCTGGCCTTTCCACTGTTTGTTGTACTGTGGTGTGTTTGTGGGTAGGTTTGAATGTGCCTAAAGGTGATGACATGTGGTAACCATTAGGTCTTACACTAACTAACAATAGAATTCATTATCATTAGTACCATGTGTGCACTGACAATGTTTAATTAGCTTATCAAAACAACATTGTAATTTAGTTGCTACGGCATAGTGCATGTGTACAATTGTGTGTGTGTGTGTGTGTGTGTGTGTGTGTGTGTGTGTGTGTGTTATATGTTGCTGAATTTTACATGTTCCATCAAGCCTAATGAAGACGCGAGAAATGGAAATGAGCAATCACCGTGAGACACGAGCACATCATTAACAGACACATTTATGGCCTTATAGTGTTATTAAACACTGATTTGCTTTATAGCTGAATTCGTCTGTTCCCTCTTCCTTTCAGTTTGTGAGACTTCAAGAGGAAACACAATTAATTTAGAGTGCGGCGCTTTTG
This sequence comes from Seriola lalandi dorsalis, assembly GCF_002814215.2. Classification (NCBI taxonomy): domain Eukaryota; kingdom Metazoa; phylum Chordata; class Actinopteri; order Carangiformes; family Carangidae; genus Seriola; species Seriola lalandi. The sequence continues at coordinate 1,133 of NW_019474040.1, read as the reverse complement.
GTAAATCAGCAGTGACTTTGTTTAAATGCATTCATTATTGTGTTTTGATTCTTGGGAAAAGAATACCCCATTAATGTTTTCATTTATATGCAGTCATCCATATTATAGTAATTATCTGATTATGTCAAACACAGTCTCCCCAAAAGGCTAACCCACATCAATCATTTCCCTGCTGTCATAAACCGCATTCACATTGGTCCCTTGGCAAATCTCCTGCTGTCATTTAGCTTTCTCATGTGAAACATGTCTTCTACAGCATCTGCACATGGAAACTATGGTATGGAGTTAGGCCACTAACACTCTTGATTGAAATTGTGATTACAGTTAAAAGGCGGGGGGAAAAAAAGTAAAAGGCAAACATTTGCAGTTGTGTGACATGAGGCAAACTTCTACACTACCTCCTGCATTGGTGATAAAACATGGCACTGGATATTGGTCAGGCATGTAGTTTGACCAAACCCTCCTGCCGGCTGAACAAAATTTAAGGTGTCTGTTTGTTTTCTGCAGGAAACATACGAAGCAACTGTCACATTTTCTGTGGCTCTCAGGTTTTAGTGCCCTTCCAGGGATTTCACAGCCATGGAGTGAAACTTTCACAGATCACACATCAAAGAAAATAAGCTTAGTTCAAGCTTAGTTTAGTGATAAAATGCCAGCCTGCTGTCGATGGAAAAGTTCATGCCCACCACTATAAACACATGGGATTCATTGCATTGTGCATTCCAGTGAACACAACTAGCCATGTACAACAGCGATGGGCTGTGAGGAGATTTTGTCATAGAAACCACGATCTGTAGGCTACTGGAGGATCACACGACAAACACTGCCCCCAAAAAAGGGTCTACACACAATCATTACAAAATTACCAGTAAAAGGTTAAATACATTCTCCTGGCAATCACAAATATCCCCAAAATTTGATTCATTAGGCTGACTAAAGTTGGTCTCGGAGCCATATCAGTAAATACTTTCATGCCTTTAATGTGTGCCAGGAGCCAAAATCAGCTGACTCAGCTAGTGAATCTCAACAAGCGTTCTCTATGGCCAGAGAAAGCCTGAAAAAAATTTGGCTGGGTGAACAAATTAGACTGGAATGAATGAGAAACGGTGTTCAGTTCTCTTCATATATCCGTG
>NW_019474039.1:0-1800 GCF_002814215.2 Seriola lalandi dorsalis | reverse complement strand
GGCGGGCACATGCGAATGGCAAATGGTGGCAGCGGTAGACCAGACAGAAGGCCAGTCAGCAGGAACTTCAACTGGACCTCTTGCTGGTTGGATGATGGAGGAGGAGCCTCACCAGCTATCAAGGTCTGGCCTGGAGAAGAAACCACAGAATGGACAGGTTTAAGGCGGGCGATATCAAAAACCCTACCTTTCAGTTGCAACTTCATTGATGGAACAATTAAAAATGTCAAACAACAGTGAATATAGCATCTGTGAAATTGGTAGAAGAACAGGACGGATTTCCCTTTCCCTTTGTTGTAACTTGCAGAAAAAGAGTGAGGGCTGCTTTTTACTGCATCTTAACCCAGCGCATACAATCTTCAATAAATCAATATTACAACTTACATCACAGTTTATGTGATTGGATCTCTAAGCTGGCGTGTCTGATTAGGTTTTGGCCCCTGATCCAAGTCCTTTTAATATCGTGTGTGTTGATATAACTGTGTCCAATTGAATATTTAAGCTCACATTAAAATTAGTCAAGCTGATCCAGTTTAGATGATATGTCTGGCAATATTAAGAAAAGGCAGTCTGTGTCACAACTTCATTTTAATGATTCCCTAGAACTTTTTCTACAATGTTCTACAGTATTTTGCATGAAATCTGTGGAGAGAGTAGTTTCAGCCTGGAGAGGATTCAGACAGCTACTCTGACGTAACCATCCGTAAGAATACTTCATTAAAATCGCTTGCTGCAGTTTATTTGTTCATGCCAATTCATAGTTCACTTGTTTGCAAAAATGTGTTTTATATATACTGCAGGTTACACTATTTAAATGGAGCACAAGAAAACAACAAGCATACACGGAGCACTATGTGTTACACTGAACAAAGACATCAGACAAAATTAAACACAAACCCCAGAAACAAAAATGAAAACACAAACAAACTACCAACTGCAGCTGAAGAACTGACATTAACATCATGAACTATTGAACAGCATCACAAAGTAGCTCCTGCTACAACTCCAGATGAGGCTGCATATACATGAGACAGACATGGTGTCCTAATTCCGTGCAGGTGTGACTCATCCTACATCGAGTGCTGCGGCACAGTGTCATTTGTACCCTGACAAAGGCATAAGCTGAAACATGTTGGAATAAACCTAATCTTTTTTTAGCACGGAGAGAAGTGTGTGGTTATCTGTCTTTCCCTCTTTCTCTTTTGAATTCTGGATACATATTTGCAACAGAGCTCATTAGCACTCTAACGTATAAAACCTTCAACTTGACGATCTACGCCGAAGCTGTTTCTTTGGCTGAATCGGAAAAGCTCACGCAATGTGACTGCAGCTGGAGCCAGCAAAAAAGAACCAGTAGCGTTTGTTTCATTAAGCTGTGGCCACAGTTATCAAGTTGGCCAGCTTTAATGATCTCAAAGATGTGGTGGTGAGTTGAGACAACTACGCCACAGACCCATGTTTTACACAGGAATATCTATAGGCCTCATCCAGTTAAATCTACTTTGCTGATTTCATCAAATTTTTAATACCAGGCGGTCACAGAACTTAACAGCGTTTTTCACATAAACATAAGCCTCAGGTCCTTTAATATTTTGAAATACCTGAACACATATTTTAACTGAGGCTTGGATGTTGATGGCAGTACCCTTCACAATCAGACTGTTAATGACTACACTTTATATGCTCTAAATGGGCAATCATCTACATTTGTATATTTGCTGCAGGGCTTTGTGACACCCTCTGAGTGTGCAACAACCTTGACGTTATAATTGGCACCGGCTGAAAAATCCATTTTGTTTA
>NW_019474038.1:0-1800 GCF_002814215.2 Seriola lalandi dorsalis | reverse complement strand
AAAAAAAAGGTTACTCCCTGTTTAGGGATAAAGACCAGGCTGCATCCTATCAGAGTGGCCAGGAAGCTGGGATAAGTGTAGCCTAGGGCATGCTTGCTTTGGTGCTGCAGTATTCAACTCAGAAAAACAGACACAGAGAGAATCACTGCACACCTACACACATCCACGTCGACACATACACACACATAAACTGAGACACCTGCAGTAGGTTTTACATGAGAGACGAAAGTGGACAGAGACAAAGGAAGCCGGGTCAATGGAGAGAAACAAAAAAGCCGAGTGTCATGAAGGGGAAACGTGAGTGAGAGACAGAGATTCTTGTATAGTGTCTTTAAAGCTCTGCTTGTTATGCTGGCAGCTGCTGGTACTCGATAAAACAGTGTTGTTCACCGTACAGAATTAATCCCCTGTGTGATTACAATGCAAAAGTGATGTTAAACTGTGTCTGGACACGGTCTTGTCAGTTTGCAATAACTATTGCTCTCAGCTACAAATGTTACAGATCACCAGTGGTGGAAATTAACTAAATGCATTTACTCAATTACTGTATTTAAGTAGGTTACTTAAGCACTTGTACTCTACATGAGTAGATGCATCTTATGCTACTTTGAATTTTAGTGGAGTAGAACAGCAAACCGAAATACTGTACTTTTTACCCCACTATATAGTTTAAGATTTTACACATACAAGACATTATTAAACACTAAACCACAGTTTCTGAACATTTTAGGTTTGTGATCTCTAACACCAAAGCAGTGTATAGTTGGGGGCCCCTTGTCAAATATCCATGAGTTGTTAGCAGCTGATAAAAAGGAGACATTCCCCCTCTTAACCCGGCCCCTCAGATTTATCATGTGACCCTTTGACAAGACTAAACTGGACTTAAACTAGCTTAAACTGAACCGGCTACAACAGTGAATGCTTCTTACACCGCTGCATACCACATACCTGCTTCCACAAGTCAACATCTGTAAATGCACACATGCTCCTTGACTTCAATGATACCTCATAGTGTGGATGCATTAAAGGAAAATTCAACATGTTCTTTGTAAACTCTTTTTTTGCATTATTAATAGGAGGCTGTGTGAAGCATGAGCACGCACAGAGGCTCACACACTGGATAAGTAAACAAGGAACTTTAAAAAAATAAAAATAAAAAAATAAAAAAGATTATTTAACAACCTCAGCGCTCTGGTAAATGTCTTGTCAAGTTGTGTCTGTATTCAAGTCGGCGCTGTCTTTCAAAGTCAGCATCTCTAATGTCTGCATTAAATTCCATTTAGTGCAGCATTTAAGCATAGGGAGGGCACAGGTAGCCTGAATATTATAGCTATCATTTAGACCGAGCCTCGGTTTCAAATGAATGTCACAGTGTCAGTTCCGATTTCAGCCTGTACTTGCTGCGTTAAATTGAAGAGATATTGCTCCGTGAATGGCTCACATGTTTGTAAAGCGCACACATACACACACACACATACATACACGTACACACATACACACACCTGCACAGATGTGGACATAGACATCTTATGTAGAACAAATACATGTACATGGACATATATTTCTATTATAGGCAACTCATGCAGTACAATTTGTCTGGACATTCACTCATTCACTCACTCACTCACTCACTCACTCACTCACTCACTCACGCACTCCTTCAGCGTTTGGAGGATGATGTGTACTGAGAGGTTGGTTTACCTTCTGTTGGGTGATAATAGGAAACACGTTGTCTTTGTGGGCAGCCAAAATCATTTAATTTGAAGCACAGGTAGGAGCTCGCAAGTTACAGAAGGCAGA
>NW_019474037.1:0-1800 GCF_002814215.2 Seriola lalandi dorsalis | reverse complement strand
ATTTAAAGGCTCACACTTGATAATCAATCCTTGAAGCTGATGTTGTGAGTAATTGAAGGTGCTCCAATACCAACGTATCTGTGACATTGACAGTTCTCAGACCCTTAATGCATGATATTCCCCTCTCTGTCTCCCCGTGTGTCCTGCCTGTGTGTCCGCTGTCAGGATCAAATAAAGGCCAAATGCCGGCTGCCCAATCTCACCTTCCCACTACCACCACGGTAGCAGGGTTGCCATCAAGTGAAAGGCAGCAGCAATCTGAAGGCATCAATAGAACTGTACAGGCAGTGTTCCTGCCTCGCTTCAGGGAGTAAAACCCTCAACACACACACACACACACACACATCTTTTTTCCCTTCAGCATCAGCACCTTCTCTCAGGCATCATTCTCTTGTCCCTTCATTACTTCTCCTTCCCTCACCCACATCTGTTCTGTTTTCCTAATGAAGAGGAAAGTGATGGTCCCACCAAGGCTAATTAGGAGAACTGAGATGCAGAGCACTGATAGACCGGTGATAGAGTCAGCAGGGAAAGCCCCGGCGCCGACCGCTTAGAGCTCCCACCGGTCCCGCAGCTTCAGAGCAGGGACCGGGGGAAACGAATGCCAGGAGAGGAGATAAAAATGAGCGGAAGAGGAGGAGGAGAGAGACGTATGGCGTAATTGAGACTGTAATGGGTTTTGCCAGGAGCACCTGTCAGGGTCAAGTAAAAATGGCTCCAGTGAGAGAGGAGGAGCGGGATGAGTGGACGGGAGAGGAGAGAAGGGGCCAATTGGAGTCAGGATCCCGGTGAGGAGAGGCCCTCGTCCATGCCAGCCTCACCTGATTGCCAATTTGTGCCAGTTTACAGACATCAAACGCCAACGTGAGCCACTTGCAGACACACCAACAGCGCTGATTGGAGAGTGCTAACCAGCTAAAAGCACCCATACACACTCAGTCACACACATGCACAAACCCACGCTGACAACCCGCCTACGCTGGCTGATTGGACACATCTACTCGCTTAACAAGGTGTCCACGGTGCAGACCTAAGCCGTGTGATTGGAAGATAAAACCGCCGCCGTTAAATATCCAATTCTCCCCCCATGTCTAGATGAAAATAAGGTGTAGCGCTGATTAGATTGCAGCCTGCTGTGCCAACCGCGGCATGTTCATTACCAGCCCTCACCCCCCAAACCCCAACCCAAACCAATCCTATCTCTGTTCGTGCTCTCCTGCCGACCCCAAACACTCTATTTGTGATAGAAAAGCTTTTCTGACACCCCCGAGAGCCGAGGTCGATGCCTGAGGAATGATGAAATTAAGTTGAGTAAAATTTATTTATAAGTCGCTGTTAAAGCCGCGCCTGGCAATTTAACATGTTGACAGCCCCAAATGGCAGCGAGACATAACTGATTGAAATTTAGGACCCCGCTGCAGAGAAAGTCTGTTAAAGTGGTGTCAGTAAATGTCCCGCTCTCGGTCCGCAGAGGGTGCAAGTGATGAAGAGGTGCAGCCATCATCCTGAGGACAAAGTTCTCACTCGGTGCTGTTTAGGATTTTTCTTTTTTTTTTTTCCAATTTCATGGAAAATATTTGATGCCATCAAACATTTTGATGCCAGAATTTCATTCTAGCATTACTGGCTGATAAGAGAGGTCTATGTGTACATGGTACAGCTTTAACAAATGTGCTTCTTACAAATCAAAAGCCATACCTCACATATGAAGAAAGACTGATTTAAGAATATCAACTGGATTTTCCAGGTACTGCATGTTAAACCATATAATAGAAGCTATGATTGAAGACACTGAGGACA
>NW_019474036.1:0-1800 GCF_002814215.2 Seriola lalandi dorsalis | reverse complement strand
GAGAGAGAGAGAGAGAGAGAGAGAGAGAGAGAGAGAGAGAGAGAGAGAGAGAGAGAGAGAGAGAGAATATTTACATCTGAAAATGAGATCATGCTGGAGGGTAAATGCCACTTTGATCAGACAGTTGCCATTTGGTGTCACAAATATGAGTATTGGTTTGATGCATCCATGATGTGCTTGCTCAGTTGTAATTCACTGTTGCTTGACTCAAAAGACCCCACAGACATGCATACGGATATGACACAAGACATGTCTATGCATCAACCCTGTAAATGTTGAATGTGTAGCCTCCTTGGAAAAACATTTGACAGGACGCCGTGGTAACTTGAAATTTTCAAAAGGGTAATGGGTAACTTACCCCATTAAAAAGGTAGTAAGTAATGGAGATGCATGGTTGTATAGCAGTAAATTGATAACTTTTCTTTTACCAGATAATTTTTTAAAAACTCAGATCATCATGTTCTTTGTCTTTTCTTCTCCATCCTGTTTCCTTCTCCTTCCACCAGGTCTAAGTGGAGCCATGGCAAGTATCAGTGTGCGCTCCGGTGCTCCAGGTTCTCCCACACATGTGAGTGGCAGCAGCAGTAACGGAGGCGGTGCTGGTGGAGGTGGTTCTTCTGGCTCAGGGCCAGTGTGCCGCAGCAGGCGTAATGGGCTTCAAGACGTCGACCTGAACACTTTCATCTCAGAGGAGATGGCACTGCATCTGGACTCTACAGGCTCTGCCTCTGCTGGAGGGGGAGGAACCAGGAAACGAAACTCCACCCAGTGTAGTGATGTCATCACAGACTCACCCACGCACAAACGCAACAGGATGATCTGATCTGCTGTTTGCCTGTGTGTATTAGGGGGTGGGGGGGCCTTCAAAGCCAAGGCTAGGCGAGGGGGATGGATGGGCTTATGGGGGACAGATGCGCAGATGGACAGACGTTTTGGATGCCTGGCTGTGCAAAAGAACCCGGGCTGAAAATGAAAACAGTGACTGAAGGTTCTTAGTTCAGTCTAATCAGATGTTGGATGAATTCTTTTCCTTGTCTCCTTTCCTGACACTATTACTACAAATCATTGCTCTGCAATCAGAACACTTTGTGTGAGTGTGTTATTGAGTGTAAGAGAGACTGGGAGGTCTGGACGACATCACACACTTCTCAGACATCGCTGCCCTGGAAAGGAGACAACGAAGGAACCAACTCATTCTGGGATGCAGACAGTTCTCAAAGGGGTGAAAATGCACTGTGCTGCTTTACAAGTAAAAAGCCACTTGATCCTTGACACATTTGTGCCCTTCCCTCCCTTAACCTCACTCATCCTCACCCACCACCTTAATAAGGAAGTGAGGGCCATGATCAAATCGTCTCACTCAGTGAATCGAGTTGCTCGCCAAATGTTGGACCCAGCTCTGTCAGAGACTCACCTCTGCGTCAAACAACCCACCTGTTCTTTCTGTTACTTTATCATTGCAGCTCTTAGTTAACCATGCCTGTCTGTCAGTGGTGGAGCTAAATTGCCCAGTAGGAGTACATCTGTGGCATCATCCTGCCTCATCTGTCGCTTGTAACCACTTGCATTTCTCTGGTTACTAGACTGACAGCATGTAACTACCAATAGCAGGCTATTGATGTGGACATTTAAACCATATTCTCTGCTTCAACAGTGGCTTGATTTAGTTCAGCCAATCACCCTTTTTTGTTTTTAAACCACCAGTGTTAAAGTATTTGGTTTGTTGCCACTGTTTGCGGCAGTGATAGCCAAGTTAATTTAGCATTTTCTCCACCTTGTTTTTTTTTTTTTTTTTTTTTT
>NW_019474035.1:0-1801 GCF_002814215.2 Seriola lalandi dorsalis | reverse complement strand
CTGAATACAGCGTTGTATCAACATATCAGTATGACAGAGATAGATAGATAGATAGATAGATAGATAGATAGATAGATAGATGAGCTTCAGACGATTCCCTAAAGTCCCATTTAAGTCAAATGTCTCCCAGACACTAAATTGATTTCTCTCTGACTTTGTCCTCCATTATCTTCCTTTCTTTCAATCAATTCTTTCCTCTTGTAACTTCTTCACCTCTCTCTCCTGTTCTTGTCGTCCCTCTCGTTTTCCTCTTCTTCCTCTGACACTTTCTCGATCTTTCTACGTCTGTCCTCCGTCTTCTTACATTCTTTCTTCTGTATATTCTCCAACCCTCCTCCTTTTATGTCCTCTCTCTCCACCCCATCCTTCCTCTTCTTCCCTCTTTCTCACCCACCACTAACTTCTCCTCTCCTCTGTTCTCTAAATATTTCTTTGCTGTTTTAACATCTGATGCAACCGAAGGCAACAGCACCCACTGCTGCTTCAATCCCACAATGCAACATAAAAAAAATTATAAAAATACAACCGCCATACTCCGATGGCCTTTAATGCCACAGAAGGAAGACAGCAGCTGCTGCGTGGATCCCACAGCGGCCTGCTACAGCAACACCAGCACAATATCAGTTTTAACTTTCCCACTGAGTCTGAGGTTGTTTTCTCTGAGCTGAGCTCAGGAATCCCTGATGAACATCCTTCAATTCAAAACTAATGTCCCATGAGTCAAATATGGCAGTAAAACCACAGGAAAAAATGATGAGGATGTACTAATGCTATGCTAAGCTAATGCTATGCTGTATTTCATAGTGACATCTGATCCTAAATGCAGAGGGTTTAATAAAAGAGTTCATTGTTTCTGGGTTAGTTATAAAAAATAAAACTTTCTCTGTTTGATGATGATTCACGTGTTTGAAGTTAAATCTCTTTAAAAAAAAAACTGATGCAACAATCGGCTGAAACAATCTGTTCATGATTTTTTTTTATTCTTCAGTAGGTTGATATGAAACCTGGATTTCAAAGTATTAAACTTGATGCTACAGAAGTTTAGTAGCATCACACAGAACAGAGAGCAGCATGCTACATAGCCTTGTTAAAATGAAGAGAAGAAGAAAAGGCTGCAGAAACTTTAACCAACAACAGTTATCAACACTCAACAACCCTGTATTTTTATATTTATGGAGAGGATTTGACATCCTGCCCATGTTCTAGATGTTTTTGGAACTGGAACATCTGGTTTTAAATCTATTTTTATATGATTTTTGCTTGTTTTAGCCTCTGATCATTGGTTCTTTCAGTTGGGATCACACTGTCCTCTCCAAACGAACTGCAGAGACACATAAGACTCCACTTCAAATGTCCACAAGCAGTCAGTAGCACATTAGCGGATAGCTAGCACGGCAGCTAACTTGGTTAGCTGTGAGCTAAAAACTCACCAATCACAAAACAGCTGCAAAAGGAGTACCTACAGATTATGCTTCAGTATGAAGAATAGATAAAATATTCCTGTAACCGTGGTAACAAAATGATGGACGTAACAATATTAGTTAATCATCAACTGCTGTAGAAGTATTCCAGTAGGTGGAGCTGCTAGCAACGTTAGCATCATTAGCAATGTTGAACTGAAACCGACTGCTGCTGGCAGAGTGTACAACTAGACCCGTTTCAAAGGCTCCTTCAGGTGCGTCCTTCTTTTCCTTCACAACAAAGGATCCACCCGTTGGACCCTTTAATGTCCAACATATCCCAAGATTCATTGCGCACCGGTAATGAAAAAAACATGTCAGAAAACAACACAGACAGAGAG
>NW_019474034.1:0-1801 GCF_002814215.2 Seriola lalandi dorsalis | reverse complement strand
GCTTAGATGACACAGAAAAAGAAAAACCAATGAGGAACAACATGCTTTTTTCATTTTTTTAGGTTAACTATTAAAACTTTTTTTCTACTACCTTTTTTCTGCAGTGTCTCTTGAAAAACAATGTATCTCGTGTGCACTTAAGTACTTTTCATGTCTCAGTGAATTGAAACTTTTAGCTATTTGGCTTTTCTTTGGCACTGAAGCGTGCCATCAAATGCACAGACAGACACGAAGTGGGACCCGAACACACAAAGCAGATGAACCAGTAAAGCACCATCGCTGCCTTGGCATATATTCCCTCTCCTACCCTTGTTTGATCCAAACACTGCTCTTATCAGCCTCTTACACACACTCTGTGAACACGGTAACTGTCTTACACCACTAGTCGTCGCGCAGTGATGTGCAACCAGCAGTTTCCTGCGGGGGCTCACGGTCCACTTCTGCTCAGAGCTGCAGAAACAGGGTGTCACGGGGGGCGACGGTAATAACGTTATTCGGAATCAAACATCCAGCTCAGCTAATATGACAAGTTTGAATTCTCACTGCACAGTTCAGTGTGCGGACGCAATTAAGCTTAGGCTTGTATTCCTGAAGCAATTTGAAATATATCATACCTCAGTGGTCCTTTCATTCATTGGTTACACATGGGAGAGAATTTCAGGCAGTATGGATGGATTACTATTTTTTATTTGTTTTCAACATATAGCTTAGCAACAGTTGGGAGGTAGAAAGAGCCAGGCAACAAGGAACACCTGCGCCTTTTTCTCATCTCCTTTTATCCGAATGACTGATTTATTTATTTTTGTTTTATACAATTGAAATGGCGCGTGGTATAATGTTCAAAAGCAAGACTGTGACTGAATCAATAAATCATTACCACAAATCACGTTTCCAGACAAAAGAAAGGAAAATTTCCCATTTTATACCAAACAATAGCAAAGATTTATAATGAGAAACAGGAATTGCCTTTTCATTATTACACGATTATCCAAAGAAAAATAAATTGTGTTTTTTTTTAGACATAATAACTCAACACTCAGATCGTTCTATTAAGGAATATATAAGCAAAAGTGCATCTTTTGCTTATATAGTACAATATGCCATATATAACCATAATACCATTATATATTCTAGTTTTTGTTTAGTCATATCCATTTTGACATACCATATTGTGTCTCACCTGATCTCATTTTATCTCTCTCATCTCATTGTCCGGCCTTTTCTCAAAGCACAGAACTTGTCGATTTTGGCTGACGTCACCTGATGCTAAATCAGAACTTGGTTTTTGTGACATTTTTATGTTTCTTTTATGTTACCTGGTGCTTATTAAAATTCATTTTATTAATTAGACTGAGAGCTCACTTGAAAACATTTTCATCATCATGAAATCATCATGTTAGAGACAAACCACTTCGACTTCATATTTTTTCTATTCTTTCTTAGTAGTGTTTTTCTGGGATTATCAATTTCCTCTATCTTCCAGTCTTCAATTTGTCTCAGCGAACAGACGTTGGGATTGGACCTCTCTATGTTCCAGTCCTCAATGAGAGAGGTCTGTCGGATGTAAATGGGAAACGAAACTAGGTCTGCAAGCTTGGAAAGTTGATCTCTGTATAAACTAGCTTTTATCTCAGCATGTGACCATCCTTGACCTTAATGTTGGATTTATACCCAAAAGATAGACTTTAGTAGTGGACTGTGAGAGCAGAGCTGCATTTAGTCTCCTTAAGGAGTTGTAAGTGTGAATATACGGTACAGCAGTCTAAATATGAATGTGTGGTAGCACAAATAAACTGCCACA
>NW_019474033.1:0-1801 GCF_002814215.2 Seriola lalandi dorsalis | reverse complement strand
AAATCCGTCTTGCTGTTGACTGTTGGAGAAGAGACAGCCTTGTGTTTTAAAAACAAAACAAAAACAAGGCTGTCTGGGTGAGAGCTGATGAATGCAGTGGGTGCTGGTGAGAGGTCGGATCTTGCAAAGGTTTTGCTCTCACATCTCTCCAGTCGACCCAGTAGTGATAAACACGGCAGAATATATTCATACAACTTCACCAAACAGAATGCCCATTAATTTATGCTAATACCATCTCTCCAGGTGATTAACATATTCATGTTCAAGGTTTTTCCTTCTGTGGCATCTGTTCTTTTTTCTTAAGGTTTTTTTCCACTGGCCGTATTTAGAGTTACTGCCAGATTTACCACTAGATTGCTGTATTAGAATTTAAAATTCCACTTGCTATTGCCCATAACAGTCTTGGTAATGGCATTGACAATTCAAATCTTCATTGAAAGGGGCTTTTAAGGAAAGGGCCATGATACAGTGCAGAGTCAAAATTGAATCCGAGTTCCTTCTGGTTCAATCAAGTGTGAAGCTGCAAACTCCTGAAGCTAAGTTGTTCTCAGAATAAACAGATTTAATCATTATTATTTCACTGGTATTGCATTCATCTAGTATCACAGATTTAATGTCTTGCCAATGCAGTATGTCCATTTTTAATGTTGTGAATGTTCTGTAACTAGATTTTTTCTTTTTCCTTTGTTCTTTCAGATTGCTGTTGTGATGGGTTCCTGCACGGCCGGAGGAGCGTATGTACCTGCAATGGCAGATGAAAGCATCATTGTGCGGAAGCAAGGAACAATTTTCCTCGGAGGACCTCCACTGGTTTGCTCATTTTTTCATTATGATAAACTGTGTAAGGATAAGATGAATTTTAGAGAGTCGAAGTAGAAGAGGTTCATATACCAGGCTACCAGGCCAGACTGCAGGGATTTGTTATTTGTAGTTTCAGTTTTGTTAAAAATGTCTGTGCCTTGGCTTTGACAGGTCAAAGCTGCCACCGGAGAAGAGGTTTCTGCAGAGGACCTTGGTGGTGCTGATCTTCACTGCAAGTATGGAATTAACAGCATCTTACATGATATGATGTGTGTGAGATTGTGAAGCCATGTTTCTGTTTTTAAGGTGCAATAAAGGTCCACCAATAACCCTGAAATCCCTTAACTTAAATCAAGGCCCTTTATTTTCTTTTTTCTTATTTTTACAAATATTTTCCATTGGTGCCATTTACAGACTTGGTTGACACAGGGCATGGGCTGCATTGTATAAAGTCACAAACACTAGTCAGTATTTGTTTTTCACTTTACATAGCTCTCTGTATTTATTTTGGAGGTCTGTGGCACAGAAGAATAAGTGACAAAAGAATGGTCACTGCTTCACATTTATGAATTTAAACTAGTTTAAAAAAAAAAATGAATTCATATATCTCTATTAAGAGCGCTTTAGGCATTAGAATGTGTGCATCAACATTAATTTCTTTTGCGTTGATGAAACACATGCTCCTATCAGTGTTATTATTGTAAGTAACGATGTATGTGCTGTAATAATTTCACAGTGATTGATTTGTTGCTCATTTTACAGAAAATCTGGTGTGACAGATCACTATGCTTTAGATGATAATCATGCGCTTCATCTGGCAAGAAAGACAGTGCGAAGCCTCAACTACAGGAAAAATATTGAGGTCAGTGCGGTAATTATAAGTATTAACAGTCACATTTCATCATTCATCAAGTTATCATGTTTGTACTTTCTGTTAACATTGAGTCTGTTTTTATATTTTTCAGGTCACCACAGAACCAACTGAAGCTCCTCTCTACCC
>NW_019474032.1:0-1802 GCF_002814215.2 Seriola lalandi dorsalis | reverse complement strand
GGGGTGGGTGGGGTTGTCGTCTATCAGTGTCTGGCTCCGGCTCAACCTCTCACCCAGGCCAGTGTGTTGGCTGCCCCTTCAAAATGGAGATAGAGTTTCCTTGTGTTTGCCAGGGAGCAAAGAGTCAGTACCGTAGAATATGTATGTTAGTGTGGCTGCATGCCCACATCCGTGTGTGCCGGCTCAGGTTATGTAACAGTATATGTAGACGATGATGTACATGTACAGCCGGGCAGGTACTGCAGGGAGAGGACGCGTAACAGGGGGGTTACTGATTCAAACACTCCCTTCATAAGAGTTAATCATTACCCACTTAGGCACAGTTGGTGGCCAAGTGGAATGTCGGGTGGGGGGGGTTGGGTGCTGTTTGTAATGGCAATCCTCCCTCAAAATAGGCCACTTTATTATTACATCACGACTCCAAAAGTTCACCAGGCCATAATATGACATTTTGACTAGATTTACATTTTCTATTGTTCTCTGTGTATGTTCCAATCTGTTTTCTCCTATCAACATTGAGTATGTATAGTAGTATTGGTATTTTTGTGCATGTCTTCACTTTCCACAGTGGCCACTGTTGTGTAATAGTGATTGTTGTAGTGTGATTGTAAGCTTTTGCGCTGCTTACCACAGGTATGTCTGGAAAGCGTTTGGCCAGAATCTCATTGCTGAGATTTGTGTAATACTTGAAAGAAGCTGATGACTGCTTGGGAAAAAAAAAACCTGCGATAAACGCCCATCAAACAGTATCTTATCATTGAGTGGATATTCAGATTGGAATGATCGAACTAAACCTGCACCCACTGGAGGTTCGGCACGAGATTCTCTGGTGAGGATTCTTCGTTGCCTTGAAAGATTAGCTATGGATACATCCCTAGTGTGTGTATCGATCAGTGATGCAGGCGAGGTATTATATTTCACGATTAGATATCTCCACCTCTTCTAAATTTCTCACTTTCTTTCTCTGGGTCCCAAGGTACCCCTCTGACCACACCCCACAACCCTCAGCACACACACAGTTCCAGATCACAGATCAGTCGCATTGTATGTGTTTGTGTGTGTGTGTGGGTGGGTGAGGATTAAGGAAAAGAAGAGAAAGCACAATATACTTTTATAATTAATCATTAATCACCGTTTGGAATGAATATTGGATCATTTGTCCTCTCTTTAGAACTGATTCCTCCTACTTCCTCTCCTCTAATTTACTTTCCTCTCCTGGTTTCCTCTCCCCTCTCAGCCCTTTTCTCTCCTCTTGTATACTTTCCTTAAATTTCCTCTCCTCCTTTCTCCTTTACTCCCTCCTCCTCTCCTGCCCTCTCATTTCCCCCTCCTCTCCTCTCTTCTGATTTCCTTTACCCTTCTCCTTTCTCTTCTTCCCTTGTGTCCTCCACTTTCTCCCCTTTTGTTCTTCTTTTTCCTCTTATTTCCTTTCCTCTCTTCTCCTTTCCTCTCCTCATCTCCTCCTTCTCTGGAGTCCTTTGTCTCAGCATGTAAGGCGTCCCTGCAGTAACTGCGAACGAGGATTGGAGGGGATTTCTGCTCTGTGGGAGGGTAAGAGGGCTTTGGGGGAAAATCCTTCCAACCCTACCGCAGATCTGCTGAGCAAATCAAGGCAGCAGGCGATGCTCCAGCACAATCTTCCCTCGCCATGTCACTGTCGCTGAGGCAGAGCGGTTGAACTAACCTTTGGACCCCCTCCTTTAGCTTCACTCCTTAAAAACCTTGTGAAATCTTTGGAACACCCTTTGGTAGAATCCAGATCTGTTTTGACTCTCTCTTGGCGCTGTCAGTCTGCGGTGCGC
>NW_019474031.1:0-1802 GCF_002814215.2 Seriola lalandi dorsalis | reverse complement strand
CCCCAGCCCCAGCCTAGGCCCTTGCCCCATGAACCGGCCCCTTCAGAGGAGGTCCCACCCAGGGTAAGGACAGGATCGAAGACCCCCGGTGTAGCGTGGCAGCAGTAGTTAGATATTTTACACAATTTTCTGTTAACTGACCAAACGAGACGATCGTCCTGATCCCCAAGAGATCAAACTGTCATTATCCTCAACTGTTCAATTCATCACTTTAATAGCTTCCCACCCTCTGCCTTATTCTTTCTGCTATCAATAATTCATTCTTTTCTAGTGGTGCAGAAAGGGGAATTATAGATGATTTAATTAAATCCACCTTAAATTAACATAAAAGTTTTTGAAATGAGCAGGTTTGTTGGAGGCTTTAAATCACTTTCCCTCCCCATATACAGGATTCAGTGTCCTGAGGAAATCGCTCTGATTCTATTTCACTGATTCACAGGATATCACAAGACAGAGGATGTTACCATCACTCTGTGTGATATGAATCAGTGTTGACACAAACAGAGGTGGCCTGCTGTTAATATGACCACAACACTCAGTCTGTGACCCCTTTATAACCCAGCTGCAAGTACTGAGACAATGTTGAACACCAGGACATGTTGAGACAATCTGTTTCATGTTGCTTTTTCTTCCCTCACCAAATTTAGCCATTCACTGTATGACCACAAGGACATAAAAAGAATATAAAATAACTACGGAGAGAGAAAAATAAGCAAAAAGAGGAGAGTTCTTTATTTAGAACCCTTTTTTCCACCTGAATGTATAGGGCGTTGGATGCTCTGGCTAAGTATAGGAAAAACAGGGATGCTATTTGGCACTACCCACAAATGTGGGCAGTGAGAAATCAAAGAAGTTCAGGAAGATCTAAATTTAGTCCTCGGAGCCAAAGTTATCTGTCCTTCAGAAAAGGAAACCCTCTGTTATAAACAGAACTGCTGCCAAGCCGAACCACAACCCTGTCGAGACTTAATTGTATAGCACATAGACTTCCAATACAGCACAAACATCAGGTGAACGATGGTAGACGTCATTTCAGTCTTGAAATACGTGAGCAGGTTGTCACTGAGGAAGGACTGACCTTTCATTAACATCAGTCCATTTCCATTTTGTCCCCAACTTCAACTTCTAAACAAAGCAAAACAATGGCTGTTCATGTTATTCTCAATGACACTGGCTGCACTGACTGAGCTGAGTTCTGTTGTGCACGGCTGTGCATTGTGTGGTGTCGCGCTGCGCTTTGGATGCTCTCAAATGTTCTGCATTGGCTTTACTGCACTGATACGTGGCTCAGGGTGAAAAATGTGACTGTGTGTGACTACTGGTGTGTTTTACAGTGGTGCTCTGGGTGTGGTAGGGAGAGATGAAGACTCAGAGGATGGAGGGTGACTTGTCTAAATTCTGTGATGCATAAGTGGGATTTTAAAAGGATGCATTTTAGAGAAGTCCCATATTCTCATGGTAAACGATTTGTATCCAGTTGTTATCTCAGGTGAACGAGCTGCCATATTGGAGATTAACAGCTCATAAACAACAGTGACTGTGATGAAATTAATATTTCTCTGTACAGCAAATGATATCCACTGTCACTGCCTTGTTTTAAATAAATCTGACTATCCTGCAGGTAAAATGCTGAACTATAGACAAGACGGAAAACTATCCTCTCAGACTGTTCACTTTTATCTAGTTTAACACTTTCCAATGTGCTGTGAACACTGTTAACACACCAGCCGACAAGTTATCATTTCCTATGGGTTATGTGACTACATTAGCTTGGCGTGGTGCTTCAGAACTTTTCCAGTGGA
>NW_019474030.1:0-1802 GCF_002814215.2 Seriola lalandi dorsalis | reverse complement strand
ACGGATCAGTAAACCATGCAGGCGGACTGGAAAACCGTTGCAAAAACACGTACAACTGAACTGTAATGGTGTCTATAGCAAAGTATTGTTTAAAAATATAATCTTCTTCGTCGGGTTCCCCAATTATGATAAGTGACGTAAAGTGTATACTATACTATACATTTAGAGTCAAGTAGCATTTCTTTGATATGATTGATCTGAATTTTTCCACGTTTCCTATCTCTCAATATCTCTTTATCGATGTGTTTTTAGGCATTTCAGACAGTTATACTAAAGTGTGATTGTAAAATCAGGTTTAAATGCAAAAAACGCTGGTGTTACATTTATGACATTCTAGGATTCTCCCCTAAATATTCATTTTTCTACCACAAGAGCCCTGGGGGGCTCCGTGTACTGAAGGTCATGGTTCAAAAATATAAAGTTTATAAGCCTAAATTATGGATGTGATGTGGATGACAGTGCAGTTGGAAGAAGGAATGAAGACCCAGTTCACACATGGTTGTACAGTAGTGTGTAGTGCAGACAGCAGACAAAGCACACACAGCACACAAACTGACAACAGCTAGGTTTAAATTCACAGTTACTCACAGAATTAACATTGATTAGTGACAGATAATGAATACTGATGTATTTAATGCAGTGATGTAGTAAATTTAAACATCATTACCTGGATGGCAGGTTGTACGACTCCACTCACTCCAAAAGCTTTTGTCTACACAGTACTTGTGCAATTTGGACCGAACCCTGAGGCAGTTTCTCTCATAGTTGTTGAGGAGGGGCAGAGTCAGGCTTGTCTGCTCGGTTAAAATCTTCTGCTGTTAATAATTTAAAAAGTAGAGAAATTATTTGAGTATAACATAAGTCAGAGTCAGAGAGTTAATGCTCAGTGCCAAAACTTCCTTAAATTACGTATCAACATTTTCTCAAAGTAGCTGTCACAAAAACATCTGGCAGCTAAAGATCCAGAAAAGTTTCTCAGGAGTCAGCGGAGGACAAATTAGTGTTACATTGCTATTGGATTTCCACGAACCACAAACCTAATTATAATGTTACTCCATGTCTATTAAATGTGTTAAGTGTGTGGAATTTACAAATGAGGTTGTTATTATGATCATTTATCTACCAAAAATATTTATATACTTCTACTCATATGTCTCAGAACTTTTTACAAATGTCACAAACTACTGCTGCTCTGTTATGTGTGTGTTGAAGTCTTTGCATGACAAATCATAACCACCAATGTCTTTTATAGCTTGGGGGTGTGATCATTTTGTGCCTCAGATGACTTGGAATTACATATTCTGACAGAAAGACAAAAACTAAGCTGTAGGCTGAATCCTATGATTGGCTGTCATCAAAACTAACAAGAATCTGAATTTGGTGTTGACATAATTAGTCAAATACTTGCAGAGGGATGGATAATTGGAGACAGATGACAGATAATTGCAGAGGGAATAAAGCAAATGGCTGGAATCAGGACTGGAACTATTTTCTACACAGACATTCTGGGAGTGTTCTTGGAAATAAGAAGACACAATGCTCAAGTTAAAAGAAGATGCTGTTGCAGTTTGAAGTTTTAAAGTTGTGTCGCTTGTTATTCTACTCCTCCCTGTATACTTATACAACTCTCACAGAAGCTCTGGCTCTGCAATAACTCCTGCGTCTGTTTAAGCCCATTCAAGACAGAGGTGGAAAGCTACACACATTAATAGGATTTCTGAAAGGATAGCTCTGGTTGGTGGCAGTGAGTGACTCAAAGGGATAGTTCGGGTTTTTTGACGTGGGGTTGTGTGAGGTTGTCA
>NW_019474029.1:0-1803 GCF_002814215.2 Seriola lalandi dorsalis | reverse complement strand
GTCAGGAAGTGATTCAGCCATACTCTCAATAACCCCACTGTCTGGCATCAAGACAAATTATGTTCAGCTTCAGTACTCAGGTAAAATGTATGTCCTTGTAAACATTAGTTCATTTTATGAAAAGAAAATCTAATGAATTCAGTTCAAAATGATTGTCATTGACTTGTGTTTCCATCTCAGCCGTCTTTACTACTCGTATACTGATCATCTTTAACTGAGACTGAAAAATCTTCTTTCACAAAAGGAATGGACAAAATTGTCTCTTTTTCTTTTTTGGGTGCCTTAACCAAATACTGTAGGCTTCTGAGAACAGAATTGTATCACAACAAAGTAGTGCTGGATGGTGACATTGTTTTCTACATAATAATAAACTGTATATCACTGTGAAAAGACTGCAACCTGTCAGAGGGCAGCAGTGTCATGGCATCCTGCACCATAACCTGGAGTACAGCCACTGGCCATGTGGTCAATGACTTGTAGTGTTTCTGGCCAAGAGTCAGAATGGCACGTTGCGTTGGCCAAAACCAACGGTGCATCAAATGTCAAGTAAAGTCATCTGAAGGCCTGTTTGTTTACAAGCATGACGCAAACTCATTTACATTGATTTGAGTCGATAAAAGCGTCTGCCAACTGAGAAATCCAGGGTGAACGTTCCATCAATCAAATGATTTGAATGATTTGTGAATCACACCACAGAAAGCCCGAAGGAATATTCCAAACTGTGCCCCTCACCTACCCCCACCCCATACACGGGCACACACGCACACACTCACACACTCACACACTCACACTATGTGGCTCATACCCCAACAGTTGCCCGTTTGCAGTGTGGCAGCAGTGACACACACTGATGGTCGAGGAGCAGCGCAGCACTGATGATTCTCCCCGAGTCAACCTGCTAAAAATAAACCTGTGTAATGTTGCTCCCAGCACGGTGCGAGAGCAAAAGAAAGCAAAAGGTTAGCAGCCAGAATAAAAGAAGGCTATGAGTAATGCTGCAATGCCTAAAAAGGTCTACATACATAGCTATATATGTTGCTACTTATTTGGATATGTAGCCTAATAGGCTGCGCGTTTTGTTTTTATTCTCAAGAAGGCGACAGCGAATGTGGTAGAAAGACAAGAAGGGTCCTTCCAAAGAGGCAAGGATAATGATGCAAAAATAAATGGGTGTTTTGCATGTGACCTCATATGCATGTCTCTGCTGTATCACTCTACTCAGTGTATTGTGTAATGAAGTAGTGGTACAACATACATTAATATAAATAATAAACTTATTATGACATTAATTAAGACAGCTAGCTATTGTTGACCTGTAGAAATAACAATAAGCCACATCTTCGTGTAGCACCCTCTGTGATACATGGCTGCCATTTTGCAAATCTGGCACTCAGGACAGGTTAGCTGAATATCAAATTGGGCCAAGGAGAAATTGAGCCAAGATGAAACAGTGGCAATGGATGCGATTAATTACGAAAGGAAGAGGAAGAAAAGTTTTTTTGTGAGTGTGAGAGAGCTCTCCCATCGGAGGACACAGAGGAGGATTAAACTAGAGCGCTCAGGTGGCTTTTGAGGAACAAAACTATCTTCTCAATGCACCGGGCCTGTCCCTGCAGTACCCAGAGCTTACTCAAGCTACTGTAACTTGACTCATCACTCAGGAGAGTCTTGTCTTTTAACACCAACCTCTTGAGTGGGCCTGAACTGCTGTGAACTTGTTAACACCTTCCAATCCAGTCAATCCCTGATGGAGGCCCTGGGACAGAGCTCCGCAAAGATCAGAGAGGTAGTGTTGCCCACGGA
>NW_019474028.1:0-1803 GCF_002814215.2 Seriola lalandi dorsalis | reverse complement strand
CACATACTTGTTGTACAAAACAGCGCAAGTGCACTTTGGATCTGAATAATTCTGATACTCCTTTTCAATTTTGCTCTGCAACAACTGAGCAATTTGTTTTAGTCCCAGCTGAATTAAATACGTCCTGCTAATAATCCTAATTAGTTCCCCTAATGTACTTGCCCCTCCTCCTCTAAATTCTCCCTCTGGTGTGCAATTGAGGTTGGAGCTCATTCAGGCCTGCCTCCACCTCTCAGCTGCCTGTCTGACTTATGGTGAGACTTTTAGCCACTATGTGAGTAAGTAAGTAAAGCTTTATTTATATTGCACTTCTTAACATATGCAGTTACAGAGTGCTTTACAAACATGCACAAATAAAGTAATACATTTCAATATAAAACAAAGCACTGTGAGCAATAGACCAAATTAAAACACATAAAACAGGGATGGAGGTCTATAAAAAGGCTAGCTTATAAAGCTGGATTTTTAGAAGCTGCTGAAAAGAGACCAAAGATTCAGCAATGGCAAAGACGATTCAGGACGTTTGGAGCTAAAACAGCAGAGAAATTATAACCTATTGTTATTAAGTTAAAGCGGGGGATGGATAAAATCCGAGATTTGGGGATCTGTTGAGAAGTGGAATGAGCAACGAAGTAATCAGAAGTGTAAGTGGGGGCAAGGTCATACACTACCTTATATGTAATAGTAGAATTTTATATTTTAAATTTTACACGAAGCCAGTGGAGGAATGCAAGAACAGGGATGAACTGTTAACCAATATAGCAGTTTGACTGAGGCTTGTGTAGAGGAAGTTACAGAAATCTAGATGTGAGAAAATGAAAGTTTGAATTATTAGTTCAAGATAAGATATACATCTGATTTTAATTATATTTCTTAGCTGAAGAAAACAATACTGGATGAGCTTAGTAACATGACTGTCAAATGTCATATGCTGATCAAAGATGATATAAAGATAAATGAAATGGACCAAAAAACTGATAAACTACAGTGCCAAAGGTCAAATTAAAAAAATCTGTTTTATCAGGGTTTAGGTGGAGCAAGGACAGCTGATTGAGGTTATTGAGTTTAGCAGAGAAATGGATCTGTGTATCATCAGCATAACAGTGATATGACACATCTAGAAAGTGGCTGAAGAAAAAACACAGAGTAAGCATGTACAATGAGAAGAGGATAGGCCCAAGAATCGAACCCTGAGGGATTCCACATATGTCGTTTAATTAGTCTCAAAAGTTGCGAGCATAAAAATGAAGTGCATTTGCTTGATGTAAGCGCATGGAACAGATCCCCGAGCAGCAAATATTTCTGCTCCATGAGCGCACAGTACAGTAGCAGGGGAGCTGAGGAGGATACATGACCTACTGAATACCTACTGGTCAAATAAGAATGTAACCAGTGTTGTTACTAGAGGCTCTAGAAGTATCTAATACAATAACCATGATTTTTTTTCCATTCATGGACGGTCAACAGAGCATCCCACTACACACCAGGCATAATTTTACCACCATGTCTCTCAGCTTTAGCTTTCCTACCTAGGACTATTTTTAACTACCAGCATTAGGACCAAACAACTGATGTATTATTGGCTTTTTTATGAAAGCAGCTATGAATATTACAGGGACTAAACATTTTAATTTTACATCATATCTGTCGATTTGTTAAACGATTTATAATATTTCTACTTTTAGCCATGCTAGCGGTGTGGCTCTGGGGAGGGCGGTCTTGGTCTGTCCACTATTTTGGTCCAGACTTGAAATTCATGGTTTCCAGATGACTTTGGTGATTTCCCAATTTTTCCTCTAGCAC
>NW_019474027.1:0-1803 GCF_002814215.2 Seriola lalandi dorsalis | reverse complement strand
TTGTTAATCGCAATGTTGAGTTTTGTTTTTATACTTTTTCCCTCTATGCTTATGGCATTGACACATTAACACACATTTCTCTACAGAATCAAACACACAGTACATGAAACTTACCTGTAATGACAATTTTGAGAATAGGCCTTTTTCACAGCAGACATGTTGACTTGTCCTGGTAGAGAAAGCACAGGTGTCTGTAATAACATTAACAATGGCTATGTTCTGCTCAGGTTTACCAGTGAGTCATGACAGTGAGCGAGCATGTACAGTACTGGGACCCTAAAACTGAAGCCGCCAAATGAAAATCAGACATTATTAATTCCATTATGTACACCTTGCTTTTCCTGCTGTGACATGTCAGTGTCTGTGAAATTTTCCTATTGTGCTAAAGTGTGTGTAAATATGTTCCACTATTTATAACTGTCAATAAAACCAACAAAGTTTTGAACATTTTTATTTTTATTAAGCAGTTTGTGGAAGTATGTAAAGATGTCTGCTTATATCCTGTAAATATATGTTTTTGTCTTTAATAAATTTTTATAACTAATTTCAATGACTGTGTATAATTGTTGCTATTAACTGACAAAGCGCAACAGTGAACAAAACCAACATTTACGACAGTGCAAGATGCAAAGTTGGAAAATGTGATTGCTAAAACTCTGCTAAATCCAGTACTGAGGCCCAACTTGATTAAAGGCTTATCTGTGACTAGGAAGACATTTCAAATTAGATTTTAATCTGCTATACTGGCCTGTTACACATATTATTAACTCTGCATTTAAGATAACTATAGTAAGACTCAGTTACCAGTTATACACCTATCAAATCTAATCCAATCCAATCCAATAGCCCTGTGTGAATCTTACAATGCACTTTTGACACTGTCAGAGATTTTGATGCAGGTTCATTTTTGAAGCGATTGTTACCAGCCATACTGAGCAAATTCCTTTGCTCAATATAATTACCTGAGCTTTGCAGACTCCATTTATTGGATTTCACAGGCCTGTTATTAAGGAAGACTTTTATTTGTTAAATCTTCAGTACACAGAATACAGAAATATGTATGTATATACATCATATAAACATACTCCATCACAAGTTAAAGTCTTCCATTTAAAATTGTACTTAAGTCAAAGTCCACATTTATAAAGAAAATTAAGTATCAAAAGTAATCATGCAGAATGGCACCTGGCATAGTCTTGTGTTTTATGCCATTGGATTATTATCAGTGATGCAATAAATATGCAGAATTTTAATCTTGTAGCTGATCAAAGTAGTGCATGGCTCTATTATCTATAATATTGTTTTATGAGATGATTATATAAAATCTTCAAAGCAACTATATTTGTTAATTCAAATTATTGGAGTAAATTGTAGAATTGTTTCCCTCTGAAATTTATTGAACTTATTTGATCTTCAGCTTTTAAAAACCTTTGTTTTTAAAAAATGACATTAAAGCTTTTTCGGTGAGTCAGACTGTTAATGATTTGTCATCAGTCTCTATTCAGCATCAGTGATGCCCCTGCTGTGCAAATATCAGTGAGCAAATAAGAGGCTTCCAAATTCAATCAAAAAAGTTCTTAATCAGGCGGCCATTAAAGGTCCCTGATAACAAATAGATTTAAGACTACTCTGTCTTTGTCGCGCTGACTCTCGGTGATCAAGAAATCAATACTGGGAGGCAGATGGCGTTAGGTTGAGCCATTTAGCAGCATAAATTGATCATGTCTACAACCCTCGTGATGCTGTCGTGTGCCTTTGCTAAAAACATTCCAGCCAATGAGAGATAAAAGGTTAGCAAAATTT
>NW_019474026.1:0-1803 GCF_002814215.2 Seriola lalandi dorsalis | reverse complement strand
TTTTTTTTTTTTTTACAAGGCAGTGTATGTGTGAGTGCATGACCGATGTGTGATGCCTGCATGACTGTGTTTTCATGTTTTTTTGTGTGTGTGTGTGCGTGTGTGTGCGTGTGAGCAGCAGTGAGCCCAGCATGGGGCTAGTGTCTGGAGCATGTAATTGAAACATGGTCCCATGCAGCGCTGCACAGTGACCCCACTAATCTCCTCCTGACAAAGTGGCTTAGCTTGTATAGGGTCATATGGCACAGCGAGGCAGCTTAAACACAACAGAGCGTGCGGCCCGACCTGCCACAGCCGACAGACCCTGGAGCCCTCCTGCATTCAACAGGTCGCACCCGGCAACTCATTAGTTAGGATGCACTTCAGGAATCAAAAACAGTCGAAGTTTATGCAACCCCTACACATGTGCAAACAATGACTAGAAAACTAGTGTTATGAACATAAATTTACAGCAAACAAAACTTCTTCGCCCAGCCCGAGTCTGAGACCACTTTCCCATTCACTTTGGATGGGAATGACTTTTGGACCCCACTGTAAGCAATTCATTAATCTTTTCAGAGGCTGGCAGAATAAGTTGTGGTTGCTGTGAATTATGCTATGCTACTATGATACCATGTACTATAATAGCAGGACAATCAGTATTGTAATCATTGGTAATAAGTTGTATACAGAAAGTGTATGTGTTGAACTTGAAACCCTGATTTCCTAAAACTGTCTGTCAGCAGTCACACAGTAGAGATATGCCTCCTGTGTGACTGCTGTGCTAAAATACACAACTTCTTAATTAGATGAGTATCCCCTGGGCAGATTGGTAAGTGGTGATCAGAGAGAATTTTAAAAGGGAAAAAAAGCCCTGCAAGTATTCATTTAGTCTTTGCTGCTCTTTACATTAGCTTTTTTTTTTTAGTTTTGTTCAGCCTTTGCAGTGAAATTTTATCTGTAAGTAAACACAGCTTCTCAGTAAGGTCGCAGACCTTTAGCTATGTGGTTCAGAAGTGGGACACCAAAAGGACACCAAAGGGATTTAGTAGTTTGTTTGCAATGACAGCTCAATGTGGACAAAATACAAAGGAAATGTGCAGACTATAAATTAAGAAGGAAAGTACCGTAATTTTATCTTTTTTAATTATCTAGACAAAATAAACAAAGCCTAACATAGCCTATCCCATCTTTCTAAACTGTTCTGTTCAAAGACCTTAGTTTAAATTTTCCTATGAAAGCAGATCTGACCTAACAAACATTTCAACTCTTTGTTCAAACACTTCCTCTGTGCTTACCTTTCCTCTGTAGGAACAGCCTGAGGAGAGGGCTGGCAGTAGAGATGGCCTTGTGGTAGTTGTCATCATTGTTGATGGGCAGCAGGTCACCGTGCACGTCTGCGTAGCCCACCAACAACTCCACGTTGGGGATGCGATGCACGTGCTGCAGGAGGCCATAGAACTCGTCAAATCGGCCCGGCTTTGACCGATCCAGAGAGAACCGACGAAACTCTGCACCAAACTGGGACGGGACACACAGGTATACATGTGAGCACAATCGCACAAACAAATATACACATAGGTATGAAGAAAAAGAGTCTAATTTAAGAGCCAAAGAAAAACAACCTGAGATGTAGTAAAACGCTAATGCATACATACAATGTATGCACGAAATATTAATGAACATCTCCTCAAAGAGTCTGAGATTTGAGGATGTGACTGATAAGCACACACTAAGCTGCACTGGTAGCTTTCATGATTTCAAAACCACTGTAGGCTGTGTGTAAGAGAGCTGTCCTCTATGTGGACAAGCTCAAACACACCA
>NW_019474025.1:0-1813 GCF_002814215.2 Seriola lalandi dorsalis | reverse complement strand
ACTGTCCAAACACAGAACTAGTCTTAAATTAGATACAACAACACTGATTCCCGCCTGCTTCAGTGCTTCAGTGCTCACTGGACTCAGAGGCTGCTCTACTGTGATAATCACATCATAAAAAGTCACGATAAACAGAGTAAAATGAAGTCTCTCTTTTCTCACCCGTGTTAAAGCTCATTTCTCTGCCAGCATCAGTTTTTAAAGTTCGAACCCAGCGTGACCTTCAGCTGTCGTGATGCACATGTCAAAACCCAATTTTCAGTCCAGCTCGTCGCTGTTCACAGTAAGTAAAACACAAACGCCCCCAACATGTGAACCAGAGTCAAATTGAATCATTTTCACAGTGATCACAGAGATGATTTAGTTTTCCCTCTTCTGCAGGCCAACAGTGAGCGGTGATAAAGAAGATAATCAAATCTGTTTTGAAAAGACCGTCTCTCTGCCTTTGTGGTCTCCACACTGACTCTATTTATTGCCTCAGTGCTGGTGACATCTCACAGATTGATAATAACAGGCAGCAGATCTGCTGGGCATCACACCTAATTTAACATCTCTACTGCTTCTGCTCCGAGTGCCTGTTTTTGTAACTGTTTCATTTTTAAATGCAGCCTATTTGTGTCACACATGGCATCTGCTGAGCCACTTGTAGGAATAACGAAGGTGTTTGCTGGTACAGGTGCCCCCAAGGGACAATCTGAGCCGCGAGTGAGTTGTCAGAGTGAACGTTTTACTCTGAAAAATGTATCTTTCTACACATTTGTACCTCTGGTTTAAAGCACATTTACATTTAGAGAACTATTTTGTCATTACACTGCAGACCATTATTAATATCTCTCGGATGGAGAGTGGAAATCTGACTAAAACACAGACTTTGGTGATTCTCATGCGTGAAATAAACACAAAGACTCAATTTTCTCCATAAATTATCTTTCAGAATTACAAAACTGACAGACTGAGAAAATCTCTGTTAAAGTTACATTTAAATGAAACAGACCTGGATATATTAAATCAAATAAAAGATTGATTGATTAGTTTAGTTACTTATTTATTAAATCCTTCAGACATTCATTTATTTATGTCTACACCAAAATACCTCCCATCTACGACAGTTCTTGAGCCCTGTTCTTTTACATTATGGCACATTTTACTAACACCATTAAAACTATGCAGAGCAAGGTATTAGCAACTCCTGTTCTGTCACTGCATCAGTGATAGATACTGAAGAAAACTTAAAAACATGATTCTCAGGCAAGTTCTGCATTGATATCGTGTTTCTATAATTCCTGAGCAGATTTATGGATGTTTGTTGACAATGGACATCAGAGATAATACTATCCTCAGCAAGTTTAAGTCACACTGAATCTAAAGAAACTAAAACTAAGCGCATCATGTCTGACATTTGATTTAGTTATGACAAGGAGAATGAATTCTGAAGCAAATTGCAGCTCACACCTCCGATTTCAAAATAAAAATCAATTGACGCATGGAGTTTTTACCACGTGAGAACAGGACTTCAGCCTGAAGGAAGGATGTCACGCTGAAGAGGACAACATAAACATCCCCTGATAATGATGGTAATGTAATCTGTGTGTGTGTGTGTGAAGTGCATCACTGGCACCCAAAACAAAGATGGCAGCAGTAAAAATCATCAGCAGCAGCAGCCGCTCTTAAAACCTTCACTCCATTTTACAGCCACAGCGACTTTTATGTCCGCACTGATGGAAAGACAGGCACCGAAGATTGCCTTCCTGATTGGCTGAGGCTGCATATCTCACACACACACACACACACACACACACACACACACACACAC
>NW_019474024.1:0-1803 GCF_002814215.2 Seriola lalandi dorsalis | reverse complement strand
TTTTTTTTGTCCAATATTCGTGTAATTCACCATGATTAAAAACACCTGGTAAGGTTCGGGTAAGATCATGATTGTGGTTAAGGTGGAACACAAATACTTCCATCCGCCACCTTGATTTCCACATGGTTCTAGCTGGACGTAAATCATGAGGTGCATGTTTGTCATATACGACTAGTAATTTCTCACTGATTTAATATCATTTTAAGTTCAGATGTTTTACCCAACCGTGTCATCAGTGTGTTTCAGAGGGCACACTTTTTTAGGGACTGGTTTCTCAAAATATCTCCAACAGCCCTGAAGAACTGAAAGAGATTCTCTCTAGAAAAAAGCGGCTGATGAGGTTTTGATCAGACTGAGGAGAACGAGTGTACAAACTGTGGGGAAAAACAGTCAAGTTGAAAACAGCAGTTAGAGCAACAGTGCTGCACCTGACCCTATGAACACACAAGTTCAGAGTGGTAGTATAAAGACATCATCTTACCTGTGTACTATTGCACACCTGAGAGAGTGTGAGAGGAAAGACTGAGTGTGGTCAGCGAAGACAAACTGAGCCCAGAAAACACTCAATCTAACCTCTGCCCACATCACCCTCACTGACTCGCGCTCTCTCTCTCTCTTAAGCAGTAAATCAATGGAAGTCAACTGGAGCGTTCGATCCCCCTGTTTTCACTTGCTTCTTTTGTGTGGCTTTGCAGATGGTTTCCGTGGTTACACGAGCTCCCTCTGTGGAGGGGAAGCGGTTCTTTACCTGGATAATCACAGGTGTCAGTCAGGCCATCACCGGCTCATGCAGTCATCAGAAAAGTTGATTATTGTGTCTGACTGACTGAGTGAGTTTCCAAACTCCAAAATGTTTGAAGCAGTGTTGTTGTAGAGGTGTCTTTCAACAGCTGAAGGTAATATTATGGTGCGTCCCTCTAAGATAATGATGCCATCAACTCATCGACTGTATGTCCTTCAAGTCCTCATTTTCTTACTTTTTAGATTTTGTTTAGTTTGTTTCTTTTGTTCATAAAAACAATGTGTGCTAAACTACTAGCATGGTTTACTATATTTAAGCCACAACAGCAGGGCTGTAATATTTTGTTATAGTCTCACAGGTGTGGACAAACACTGTACATAATATCACAGGCTTGATTCCAACAAACGTAAAAGTGTAGCCATAAACGTCACATTAGGAAAA
Organism: Seriola lalandi dorsalis; assembly: GCF_002814215.2. NCBI lineage: Eukaryota > Metazoa > Chordata > Actinopteri > Carangiformes > Carangidae > Seriola > Seriola lalandi. The sequence continues at coordinate 620 of NW_019474024.1, read as the reverse complement.
GAACTGTGGTGAAGAACTTGCAATGTTGCATCAGATGGAGTGGTGAGATTGTTTTTGTCAATATATGACATGTTTTAACTCAAGATATTAGTCACAGCAAAACATTACCTCGATTGAGATGAATAAAATTATAAAGGTTAAATTGTATGAAAAAAGCATCCAGTCATAAATCTAATATACTGCCATGTTAGAGTAGAAGTCAGTGAAAGCCGGAGAGCTAATCAACAGAAAAATAATCAGTGTTTGCTGGTTTCAGTTTCTCAGATGTGTATACCATTGTAATTGCTGTATCTTTGGATTTTGGACTCTTGGTTGGCTCTAGGAAACTGTTGGAATTAAGGATATAATCATTGAATAATCGTCAATAAAAATAATCGTTCAACACATAAAGAACTGAACATGAAGACACATTCACACTTAGGCATGTGATATTAAGGCACCTGTGAAGGCTAATGTATACGTGATATAGTCATTGTTTACCACAGTACAAACAAATATACGAAACCGAGCAGCTTTGTTGGTTATCAAGGACAAACTGCACCACCTGTTACAAGGCTACAGCAGCAAACCACTGGCCCTTCTCCCCTCAGTCCTTCTCTCTGTCTCTACAGGAAATGAGC
>NW_019474023.1:0-1804 GCF_002814215.2 Seriola lalandi dorsalis | reverse complement strand
TCTGAGGATCCTGTCGTCTCTGCTTCGTTATCAAGAGCTAATTATGAATTCCTCAGTAAAAACTCAGTGTGTCCTTTTCTAATAGCATCATAACTGAAGACTGAAGCAGCTTCACGTTTCCATGACTTTTACAGTTCAGTGAACATTTTTCCAAAGAAACCAACCAAATAAAAATCACTGATATTATATTTTTTTTATGAAGAATGAAAGTAAAGTTAATTCAGCAACATGAATCATTTCACTCTTAGTCACGCTGTGTCAAATGTGTCAAACTCTGGCTCTGGGTAATTTAGAACCACAGTACATATATTTTTAATCCCATTAACCTGCAGTGGATTATTATTATTTACGTACATGTGTTCCCTTAACGTTTAAAGTCTAAAGAACTTAGTCGTAGCTGTGAGAACCAAGATCTGAGAACAGGAACGTGAACTCAAGAGAAGAAAGAGAAAAGGAGAGGTGGACGGAGTGCACTCCTTCATTACTTCAGTCACAGTAAAGATCCTCCTCGTCAGAGTTCAGTCAGATTTTTGCTTGAGTAAAAGTACTGCAGTACTTGATTTTACAAATACTGAAGTATTCAAAAGTAAATGTTTTATGTTGATTTCTATTGCTGCACATTTACAGAACCTGAAGACTCTGGACAACCTATTGTTCTACTGCACTGTTCAGTTAGAGGTCCAGACAAGAAGGTGCAAAATGTCTCGTCTTTACCTCACGTCTCCATCGTTAGGACACTGACAGCTTCAAACATGGCCGACAGAGGAGGAGTCAGCTGTGATTGGTTTTTCTCCTGCGATGAACACAGTGTGTGGTCTGTCACATTATCAAAATAAAATAAAATTCTGACTACAGAGCTCTGCTTCAAAGTAAGAGGAGTGAAAAGTAGAATATTTGTCTTTAGGTGAAAAGGAGAAAATTCAGAAGTAACAGAAAATATACTCAAGTAAATAAATAATAATAATAAATAATGGTCCATCAGTAAAACGACGCTGGAGTGAGTGAATACAGTTCCTCCATCCTCACACGGAGGAGCTAAGAGGACACGAGGAGAGGGAAGTGATGAGCCGTCTTAGCCGAATGCAGGTCACCTGCGACAGACATTCAGAGGGATGAAGATAAAGAGCCAGTACAGCACAAAGGGAGGATGGGAAGGAGGTGAAGGAGAGACAGAGAAGAATAGGAGCGTCGAGGAGAAAAGGGAAAGGCTTTTAAAAATAATTATCCTGACCGTCGTAGGAATCCGCAGACGTGAAAGAAGCCGCGGCTGCAGAGGACACCGAGTCCACTTACATCACTCAAGGCCGGTTACACAAGCAGCACAGGGCACTGGAACAATCACCCTCCACATTCAATGAGCCGCACTGTGCAGCGCTGCATTACACATGTATGAGGATCAACAGGCAGCGCCATATTGACTTTATTTATAGTTTGACACCCAATCATCACGGCTCTAATTTAGAGTGTGTGTGAGTGAATATGATTCAAGGACGACACATAAATGTTCATAACCACCTGGAGCACTCTCTACACTTCACAACACAGCACACACACAGGTGAGTCGTCACTCAGGAACGAGTGAATGAGTCGTTCCTGAAGAAGAAGATAAGGACGAGTTACTGAACAGACCTGGAGAAGCCGTGTTAATGAATCATTAAGGTGACAATAAGTTCACAAGTATTTGTAGTATCGGCCATTTGGATGTGAATATTAATCTCTGAGCTCTGAAAATGATAATTACAAAAACAATCTGAGGATCCTGTCGTCTCTGCTTCGTTATCAAGAGCTAATTATGAATTCCTCA
>NW_019474022.1:0-1804 GCF_002814215.2 Seriola lalandi dorsalis | reverse complement strand
TATAGCAGAATACAACAGAATTTATTGTTGCGTAATCCCTGAACGCCAGCAAAGCTCAGTGGAGACCAAAAAATACAATACGGCTTTCAAGCAGCATTTTTGTCTGGCCTCAACCTTCACAAAAAAAAGTAATACATCATGTTAATATTTCAAAAAGTATGCAACATGTAAACATTTAGCTGACAGATATCAATAACCACTATCCTAAAGCATCAAGGCCACTCTGTTTCTTCCTAAACTGACCTGTAATCTAACCCCCCTGGAAAACTAACACAAAGCGTCTCTCTTCGATCAGATACAACCTTCAGGGAATCGCCTACCCACTCTAGATTCACACATAACTCAACACCCCCCCTCTCAAGGCCTTCATTAAAATCCCATCAGGAACATCGCATCCAATCCTACATTTAATATTCACTGAGTGAAACTTGAGCGTGCCAATGCCAGAAACAAAGCCTTCATTGTATTCTTGAGAAACCTCCTAAAAACCAAAGAAAATTCAGTTTCCATCAATCCACACATGCCACATCACCACTTCCCTGTTTTGAATTATGTGAGAAAGTAGGATTTTGTACGTTATTGTTTGAATCCAGCCCAGGCCCTGACAATATCAGTTTGGTAAATATCCTGCAGAAAGGAGAGAGAAGCGCGGAGTAAAAGAGACAAAGACAGAAAGAAATTGTAAAATGATTGGCATGTACAACGTGTAATTACTCCTGATGAGCCAAACTGTTTAAATGGTGTAGTTGATGACAGATTCTGTGCTGAAGGAACTGGTCTATGTAGGAGGATTTCATAATTGACCATACTGTAATTTGTTTTCAGTTCTGTATTCAAACAGTTCAGTTCACAAATGTTGCCATGTTGTTTTTACAGTGTTTTTGCTCCACCTCCGTGATGACCTGTTTGGAAAACCCTGCTGCTGTCATGCAGGATATAGTTGCATTGAGACCTCAAGGAAAATAAGATATTTTCTCGTGGTCTCTGTGGAAGGCACATAAAATTGAACTTTGTTGCACTGAGACATATCAGCATACCAAAATCGGGAATCAGATAAAGAGACCAAGCCTTGCAAACTTATTAAGCATGGAAGCAGGAATGTCCCAGCTTCACAACAAACTCAGCCTGTACTGAGGATAAGAAATGTCTTTTATCCACCTTTGACTCCCCTGAAATGTGGGTCATGAGTGAGGTTGTTTACTATGAATAAAACCCCTTTAACTTTTGGCGAACAATACTACCTTTGATGACAGTTTAACCCATATTACAGGTAAATCACTGATAAGTTTTTTTTAATCAAGTTAAGTTTTTAAATAACATGTCCTGGACAAATGGGATTTCTCTCAAATTACGTTTTGTAAGTCAAATAAGGTGCTTGGTATTCTCCCTTCTTACCATCCCTGCTTTCTGTCTGTCGAAGCATATGTTCAGAAGTTATCCAGTCACTCCTTTGGGGGGTTGAGATTTGGGGGGAAAAAAAGGTATCATGTCTGTTCTTCCACTCACTCACTTTAACTCGTACAGTTACTACAGCTCTTAAACACTGTCTGCTATTTGAAACAACATTTTTAATGTGATTCCCATGAGGTGAAACTCCTGAATCTCTGACCTGGTGAGGTTCAGTTGCATTTTTTTCTTGTGCATGTGTGTATTTAAGTGTGTTTCTCTTTTACTGTCCTGTATTTTCATTCTCTCTCTCTCTCTCTCTTTCTCTCTCTCTCTCTCACTCTCTCTCTCTCAACCGGAGATGACATTTCCACTGGCCCTTTGGTGGCTCCTTCTAAAGAGGAAGACATCATAAAGT
>NW_019474021.1:0-1804 GCF_002814215.2 Seriola lalandi dorsalis | reverse complement strand
ATGGTCTTTGGGGTTGTGCAAATCCTGAAGACACTACATGCTAAAAGCAATTTGGTATGTGTAAGGGCTCTCTTTAAGCATCAGTGTCACGTATTTACTTAAAGGTTAATTTGCTGTGGAAGGACACAATGAGTGATTGAACCTTCCCATCCTATCCTCCGTGCTATGTATAATGTGGGTGACATTTAGGCGTTATTGGGTCCCTGCTGCTATGCCAAGAGTAGTGGCCCATGAGCTCTATTTCTGACATAGTGTTGTGGTTTCCTCAGTCTATCATAGCAGAGAGCAGTGCGTTGTAGCTTATTATGGGCATGTTGGGTTTGGCCAGCGCTGCAGATGCCGGGTTTGTGGAGACTACCATGGAATTAAAGCCTTCTTGGCCTGCCCAGAGTGCTCATACATCTTTAGCCAAAGCTGTAGTCAAGCACACACACAACATGTTAACAATAGAAACATAATCGCCACACGGCAAGGGGTTGAAGATATGCAAAGTTTTGTTGCACTATCAGTTTATGTAGTAACAGAGCCATTTGTTGAAGGAGAGGTCAGTTGGCTGGGAAAAGTGTCTGTGTAGTATGTGTGGAACTTGAGGTTTTGGGGTGTTTTGGCTGGAGCTTCAGTATTTTCAGTGTATACCTCCTTTTTTTTTCTTCTGTAATCTACAGCTTTCCTGGACTGAGTCACAAAGAAAAGCTTTTTGGAGTTTTCCATTCCAAGTTAATCATTAGGCTACTATGAGGGTGTGTGTCCGAGACATGCATATTTGTACTTGGGGTGGGTAATTGCACAGCAATGAGTTACATTTTCCAGCTATTTTAAAAGAAGGACATTGCTTGTTCTGGGTGTTCTTTTTATTTGTGCCAAATTTATCCGAACAAAAGATTCATGTGGGGGAATCGTTTTTGGTAAGTCTGGACGCAGACGTCCAAGCTGAGTTAGTGAGGCCCAGCCTTTCTCCAAAATGGGATTTTCAGAATTCTCTTAATTCCAGGCAAGCCGCTCCTGTTGCAGAGGGGAAGTGCTGCCAGCAGCCGTTCTCTGCACTCTGTCTTCATATTGATCTGCCTCTGGGCTCCACAAATGGAGATTCCTTAAAGCTAGTCGTAGTCTAATGACATTACTCAACACCCCCATCACTCCCACCCACCCTCCAGTAATCACCCTCCCCATTTTAGATCTCCCTGCGCTCCACTTTCTTTCTTCCTCTCACTGTTATCAAATTAAAAGCTTTTCTATAGAGGGTTGGTCTTGGCCTGCAGGCGTGGGGTACAGACATGGCAGCCAGCCGGGGGTGGAGTGATACTGTATGATTGTGAGAGTGTGTGCGTGAGAGAGTGTGTATATGTGAGCAATTGTGGGTGTATCTCTGTGCGTTTGTGCATGTATGTGTCTACTCAAATAGGCTTATTGCTGTTTGAGCTAGTGAACCAGGAAAAGGGTTAAAGCAGTCCACGGACAAGCGGTCATGCAGGAGCATGAGCTTAACTAAGACTGGGTGAGAAGAAGAGAGGTAATGAGAGAGGGTGGGAGAGCTGCCCCTGCCCTGATAGGCAGCTAAACATGATACTGGGTCAGGGGGTATAATACAGAACTTTTAGGGAGTGGTTATAGATAGTGAGACAGAGGGATGGGGGAGTGGCCTCTGTGTGGGGTTGTTAGATTATATCAGTTCATTCTTTGTTTCCTTACTGCCTTTTGTGCTCCTACTATACAACACAGGTGAGTGTGTGCCTATGTTAACATTATATCTCAGGTCAAGGTTTTAGCTTTGGTCTGAATTTTGCCTTTCAAACAAAATCTTGTG
>NW_019474020.1:0-1804 GCF_002814215.2 Seriola lalandi dorsalis | reverse complement strand
GGGTCAAAGCTTCCAAGTCAGCTGATTTGAATCTATTCGGCATTAGGGGAAGCAGTGCTTTTTTTTCCTCGGGCGGTGACAGGGTGATCGAGGCACAGCTCTTCTGACTGACTAACTTTGTTTGCCTATGGTTTGACTTCATGGCTGCTGTGCATGTCAAGTGATACGATCCAGTCTGAAGCCTGCGGAGCCCCTTTTCTTTCAGTCCTTTCAGGACTGGGAACAAGCCGGGGCATGATCACAGCTCCCTCCCACTGACACCAACATACTGTGGCCAGGCCATTACTGTACATAATCATGCAAGAAGCCTCACACAGACACAGAACTGCATATCCTACGAACACTGAAGGTATGGCAGATTATCATTCTTATTTTATGGCAAAAATCAGGCTGTTTTTCATGACATGTGACTAATTTAATCCAACTTTTGTAACTTTTGAAAAACTTTCAAATGTTGCAAATTAAAATGCAATTGTAAGTGCATATGCATCTTCTTGGTCAATAACAAAAGCGGATTGATTAATGTAAGTTTTCTTGCCTCAGATGTATTTTACAGGCAAAATCTCAGATTGTCCGCTGTGAACTGACCATAAAGAACTGTAATAAAATTGCAGAGCACGTCAGAGAAGCACGCCAAGTCAATTCATACAGCTGATTTCCAGAGCTATTAATCATATAAAATAACTTCTAGACGAAAAATACTGTAAGCCACTTTTAATGTGATTAAACTTCTCTGTCCATTCAGCTTTTCTCATTTCATAAATCCAAATTTTAAATGTCCAATAATATGTGTCGATCCATAATAAGATATTTGTGGTTTTAAGAACCAAAAACCATCTCAAAGGTTTCCTGAGTGATTGAATAAAAATAAAGCAGATTTCAGGTAAATACAGAGAAACCAAATCCTGCAAGGTTGGATGGTGGGCCAGGTGGGCGGGGCTTGGGGCATGGCAGAGATTCATGACTGCTTTGTTGTGACATCACAAAGTTCCACAAAGTTACGTTTTAAGGCTCAGTTTCTATACTTTGAAAGTATTAATATAGAACCTAGACCTGCTTTATAATCAACAACACATGGACATCTACCTTTATATTATATGGACCTTTAAAAGATGAAAAAACTAAAATTGTAACAAGAAAAAAAAATCTGCTGAAGTGAAAACTTCATATGAAGACACACTGACACATCTTAGGAATTATAGTAAATCTCCAGCACTGCCCTGCACACACACAAACAAAAACACACAATGAGGAAGGAATTTCCTCGGCATGGTGAGGTGACCTTAAGGAACCGGGGGCAGGCAGCATGATTCGTAAACTCCCATCAGATATGATTCAATCAAAACTACTAATACTGTCTGTAAGACTGTGGGAAATACCAGTATTACCCAACGCAAACATTCACAGACACACACAGACACACACACACACACACACACACCAGCAGAATCTCAATGAGAGAATGGAAACTGCATCTGAGAAAAGCCTGGAGCCTGAATAGACAGACAAGAAGGAAATTAAAGAAACACACACACATTCCCCCAAACTCGTAATTTTGTCTGAATTATAGCTTTGCATTTCCTCTCAGTTAAGCTTTCACTAACTTTCAATAAACACTCAGTATGGATTACACTTTATAATGGGAGCGATGAAATCTAAAGGTCAGTCAGAGTTTGCATGAGGGGATTTAAAGCAGAGAAGAGAGTCAGGACGACGAGCAGAAGCTCACTACTTACCAATGAAGGGGATGGATGCCAGAGAGTCATCCTCTATGGGGAGGGGGGCGAGGTTGCCGTTTGGTTTG